>NC_091305.1:15071244-15138744 GCF_038502225.1 Cherax quadricarinatus | reverse complement strand
ATATACATATATATACATATATACATACATATATATACATATATACATATATATACATATATACATACATATATATACATATATACATACATATATATACATATATACATACATATATATACATATATACATACATATATATACATATATACATACATATATATACATATATACATACATATATATACATATATACATACATATATATACATATATACATACATATATATACATATATACATACATATATATACATATATACATACATATATATACATATATACATACATATATATACATATATACATACATATATATACATATATACATACATATATATACATATATACATACATATATATACATATATACATACATATATATACATATATACATACATATATATACATATATACATACATATATATACATATATACATACATATATATACATATATATATATACATACATACATATATACATACATACATATATATATACATACATACATATATACATACATACATATATATATACATACATACATATATATATACATATATATATATTACATACATATATATACATATATACATACATATATATACATATATACATACATATATATACATATATACATACATATATATACATATATACATACATATATATACATATATACATACATATATATACATATATACATACATATATATACATATATACATACATATATATACATATATACATACATATATATACATATATACATACATATATATATATATATATATATATATATATATATATATATACATATATATATATATATATATATATATATATAGGATGGGGTCCACCTCTGGTGTAAATTGTGGGACCCATAGCCTCGGAGAAGTGGATAAAAAGGCTTCAAGGAAAAATATTTGGATTTCTTCCTGAAGCCGTTTGAATATTCCACTTCCCCTACCACCCCATCTTTTTTTTTTACTAATAGGAATATTTTATTACATAATATGGTACAGAAGATCCAAGAGATACACTATTGATATAAAGGTGGCACATACGGTACATGTTGTTACGTGTGTATCACCGATTACAAGGCGAAAATCTCATCCAGCTCCTCAGAGCTGGGGCGTGTGCCCAAAATACAGCAGGCATTACCCCTTTGAACAGCCGCACTGAGCCGCTGGAACAGAAAACTAGCTGCCCTGGGATCCCTAGTTACCCTGATGAGTCTTTTTCCCAGCTCCTTAAGGAATTTAGATGCACTCTTTCCCCATGAGCCAAGGGTCTCTGAGCCTTTGGGAACAAACATATAATGATGGGCAAGTTCTCCATATTTTCTAGACTTTTGGGACTCCCTGAAGCTGGCAGCTGCCCCTCCTTCCTCCCTGGTGTATTGGAGATAGGTATCAGCCAAGGTAGATGCACATGTATAGTCCCACACCACCTGCTTCCCATCTATCCAGGCTTGAAGGGTGATACCATCTGGACGCTTCTGGCTGCCATCAGATCTGCATAGTTGGGGTGGCTCCCTTACTGCTGGGCATCCAGCTGTTGTGAGGTTCCTCTTGATAATGTTATTAACCTCCTCATGTCTTGCAATCTTTCCCTCGGATTTACGGCACACAAGACCATGGTACCCGAATCGGTCTGCTGCTTCACTGCCACAAATACACCTGTGTTCGGCGAGAATAGGGGCGGCAAGTCGAAGGGCAACACCGATGCCGATGGTCTGTGGGTCGAGACGTGTGCCAAGGCTGGAGTTGGGAACAGCCAACAGAAAGTCCCCAGCATGAGGGGCTCTCACTGCCAGGAGGCGGGCTCTATCCTTCCCTAACACACTATGAAGCATTGTTGAGGCAATATTTTCCACTATTGGACCATCCCAGTGCGATTGTTTGTAGTTGTTGGGGGAAGCAGGTCTGGCTCCAGAGCCCGTTAGATTATCCCAGATCATTGCTCCGTCAATGAATTTTTGGTCCTGGACTCCTATCTTGTCCCTAAGATGTTCAGGGAGAATCGCTGCTACAAGCTCTCTGGATGCAATACACGAGGACAGAAAAGCAGGTAACGCAATCTGTGATGACTTGCGGACACCAATGCCTCCCAGTCTGACTGGAAGTGTAGCTTGGTTCCACTGCCCGTCTTCTAGAGTAAGGTTAAGTACTTTCGTAAAAATTTGCCTCAGAATACTGTCATATTCGTGCAGTATAGGGTTATCATATGAAGGTGCACATCTTAGGAAATATGTCAACCTGGGCAGACTCGAGCACTTTGTGAGAAGGTACAAGGCATCGTGGGTGTCCAGATTGCCTATTTGTTGTTCCATTCTCCTTAACTCTTCCATTTTCTTCCTGAGACTTGTGTCAATGGCATTGCTTCCCAGAGGTGCTCCTAGCAAGACACTATTTGTGGGGGCAATGACTGCTGCTCCTGGTAGTTTTGATCTCACTGCATTTATCACTTGTTGAATGACTGAGATGATTTCACATTTGGATGGATTCAGGATGAGACCTATTTCCTGTCCCCGTGTCATTACCTGTGTAAGGTCATGTAGGAGGGACTCCTTTGTACCTGCTAGTGTGCCATCATCTAGGAACCGCTGGTCAGTCTGTGATTTCCCTAACTGCTATACAGAAGAGAAATGGTGCAAGAGGATCTCCTTGTTGGACACCCTCCGATGATGTGATTTCATGCTATATATATATATATATATATATATATATATATATATATATATATATATATATATATATATATATATATATATATATATATATATATATATATATATATGGAGACCCAGAAGATCCGCAAATATGAAGACCTTCCCCCTTGCTATAACTTCATCCCAATAGGGTCGGAGACCCTTGGAGCATGGGGGCAAGTGTGCTCTAAAGTTCCTAATAGAGCTGGGTGAAAAGCTCATCATAGAAACCAAGGACCACAGGGCGATCAGCTTCCTCTTTCAGAGACTCAGTGTTGCAATCCAGAGAGGAAATGCCTGCAGCATTCTGGGCACGCGGCCCACCGCCGGGGAGCTGGACGAAGTATTCGAAATGTAGCTCTGAGTCACCTATGTTGTTTTACTTTCTATCGTATTTTTGTGAATGTTTTGTCAATGTATTTTGTAAATAACGAAAAGGCACAATACCGTGACTGGAACGATATACAAATAACCCGCACATAAAAGAGAGAAGCTTACGACGACGTTTCGGTCCGACTTGGACCATTGACAAAGTTAATGGTCCAAGTCGGACCGAAACGTCGTCGTATGCTTCTCTCTTTTATGTGCGGGTTATTTGTGTAATGTATTTTGTCTTTATATATATATATATATATATATATATATATATATATATATATATATATATATATATATATATATATATATATATATATATATATATATTGGTGTCCGCAAGTCATCACTGATTGCACTACCTGCTTTTCTGTCCTCATGCATTGCATCCAGAGGGCTTGTAGCAGCAATTCTCCCTGAACATCTTGGGGACAAGATTGGAGTCCAGGACCAAAAGTTCATTGACGGAGCCATTGTCATGTGGATTCGAAACGTGGATGGGGTTAAGTACACTCACGTAGGCTGGTTAGTATGTATAATTATAACGGAAAGTATGGGAAACACCATCAGCCACCCTGCCTCTCTATCTCAGACTGACCCACCAGTGCCTAGAGGGTGAGCGGCATTCAAAAACATGCTATGGTCAGCAGCAACGTGAATAACAGTCAGTGATTCACACAGACGGTTGGTAGTGAGTCATCTACTGGTAACTGGTACTACTGAGTTCACACAGACGGTTGGTAGCGAGTCATCTACTGGTAACTGGTACTACTGAGACCATGATCTGAGATAATTTAACGGGCTCTGAAACCAGACTGGCTCACCCCAACAACTACAAACAGTCGCACTGGAGAAAATTGCCTCAACAATGCTTCACTGTGTGTCAGGGAAGGATAGAGCCCACCTCCTGGCAGTGAGAGCTCTCATGCAGGGGACTTTGTTGACTGTTCCCAACTCCAGCCTAGGCACGCGGCTCCACCCACAGACCATCAACATTGGTGTTGCCCTTCGACGTGCCGCTCCTTATTCTCGCCAAACACAGGTGTATTTGTGGCAGTGAAGCAGCAGACCGATTCGGGTACCATGGTCTTGTGTGTTGTAAATCCGAGGGAAAGATTGCAAGACACGAGGAGGTTAATAACATTATCAAGAGGAGCCTCACAACAGCAGGATGCCCAGCAGCAAGGGAGCCACCCCAACTATGCAGATCTGATGGCAGCCAGAAGCATCCAGATGGTATCACACTTGAAGCCTGGACAGACGGTAAGGAGGTGGTGGGGGACTACACATGTGCATCTACCTTGGCTGATACCTATCTCCAATACACCAGGGAGGAAGGAGGGGCAGCCGCCAGCTTCAGGGAGTCCCAAAAGTCTAGAAAATATGGATAACTTGCCCATCCTTATATGTTTGTTCCCACAGGTTCAGATACCCTTGGCTCATGGGAAACGAGTGCATATAAGTTCCTTAAGGAGCTAGGCAAGACTCATCAGGGTAACTAGGGATCCCAGGGCAGCAAGATTTCTGTTCCAGCGACTCAGCGCTGCTGTTCAGAGGGGTAATGCCTGCTGTATTTTGGGCACGTGCCCCAGTTCTGATGAGCTGGATGAGATTTTCGCATTATAATCAGTGACAAACATGTAACAATATATACTAGACATGTATCTCTCACATCTCATGTACTGTATATGCCATCTTTATATGAACAACGTATCTCTTAAACCTTTTGTACCATATGTAATAAAATATATCTATTGGTATATTTTATTACATCCACGTCTCCGAGGCTATGGGTCCCACAAATTACACCAGAGGTGGACCCCATCCTATATTATATATATATATATATATATATATATATATATATATATATATATATATATATATATATATATATATATATATATATATATAAAGATACATGCATAAATAAATAGATATAATGAGATTGAGAGCGAAACAAGCGTCCTACGGAACGAATCTGCCGAGATTTCTTACTCATTTCTGCAACTCTGCAAGCTCCTGATGCGTTGATTGCAGCACGAGAGGCCTAGAGCTATTATTGAATTCCCCGTGGTTGTTTTTTATATGTATATAATTATACACACACTCATACCACACCACATTCAGTGGCTCCAATAATTTTAGCCCTTGTACTCTCAATACTACGAGAATTTCCCCCAGGAAACTGCATGCTAAACACGTTCGGAAACCAGCAATACGCAAGTGAGTGACCTAAGCCAGTTAGTAGAAAGTGACCTAGCACATGCACTCGTTACATTTCCGGTTAAGTACCTCGCATGAACTCATGATATTTCCGATTTAAGTACTTCACACTGTTAACATCAATTTGCATTGTCGAGTTTGTACGGCTAGATTAAATTACGCACCAGCTTATCAAAGTCAAAATGGCTTAACGCCAAACTTCGCTATTGAAAACAAACTTCAGATGGGATAAAGGCCTCAACGTATCTTGACAACTGGCACCAATTTAGTATACCTTTTAACCTTCGATGAGTTTCGAGTTTTTCTACTCCGGGAGCCAGGCGTGGTGATTGGCTGGTTAACCAAGCTGTTGCTGACGGTCCGCCGGCCCACGTATCCATCAACCAGGTTGCGATGGATATGTGGGCCAGAGGGTTGCCAGCAGCAACAGCCTAGTTGACCATGCAAGTACCAGACAAGTTTAGCCCATGGCCGGGCTCTGGAATAGAAAAACTCCAAGTGCCTGGTTGATCATACACCTGTTGGAAGTTCTTGTGCAGTTTCCTCTTGAAGGCTTCTATACCGGTGTGTAAAATAAATGGGCAATTAATCACTGGTATACTAGTGCCCAAGATTTACCATGTTAATATTATGATGCAGCAGGTAAGTGGCCAGAAGTGGAGGCTACTAGGCTACTTGGGTGGATTGGTGTAGAGCTCTGCCAGAGCTCGGCTTCCAACAAAAACTGGTCCTAACATCCCTACAGCCAAACCAGTTTACAACGGTGACATTTTCCAACACCAAAGTAGCTCTCCATCACTGCTCAACCACTGTGAACACGCATCTTATGCTCCCATCAAGTTCATAAACAAAGTGTAAAATATTTTCGTACAAAGAATTATAATTCAACACACAATTCACAATAATTCAGCTTGCTTTCCCCCCCCCCCCGGGTATAACTCTCTACAATGTCAAACAGAATTAGTGTCTCGGCCGAGGGGGAGAGGAAGTGGTTGATGAGAAAGGTTGGTCAATGTTCATTTTATAAATCAACTCAGCAATGCCTTCAGTCCGTCCAACGAGTCCACGCTCATATGATTGCAGCAAGCAAATATTGCGGCCGTTATGTACCAGACTGTGAAGCTAAATGCCCCACCTTCCTCAGATTCTTCACTCTACTGGATTAAATTTTGCTTTGTGGAGCGAGTTTATTAGACACTTATCTTGTGAGAATATTACAAACTAAACATTACCACCATCAATGGCTGTTTCAAAATCCACATATTACTACTTTACAAATTACCAACAAGGTACGCAAAACCTCAGTCGTGAATAAAACCATTGTGCAAACTGCAGATATAAACGCAAGTTGGTTAATAAAATCCATTTCCAAAAACTGCCAAGTGTAAATGTTTCATATAAATCGATCTATAATTCCATGGGCCGAAATTTCAGAATGCGAGTGGCCCCCCCATTATCCCCTCCCGTGTGTGCGCGCGCGCGCGTGTGCGTGCGTCTCAGTAGTAGTACCAGTTCCTAGTAACCAGTGTACCAGTAGATGACTCACTACCAATCGTCTGCGTGAATCACTGACTGATTATTCATATTGCTGCTGACCATAGCAGGATTTCAAACACCCGTCACCCGTAGGCACTTTGAGAGGCAGTCGAAGATAGGCAGCAGAGAGAGGCATGTCGGCTGTTGGTGCTTTCCCATACTTTCCGTTATATTATACGTACTACCAGCCTACGTGAGTATTCTTACCCTATCCACGTTATCGAAAACCCACTTGGCACGTGTGCGTGTGCGTGTGCGTGTGCGTGTGTGTGTGTGTGTGTGTGTGTGTGTGTGTGTGTGTGTGTGTGTGTGTGTGTGTGTGTGTGTGTGTGTGTGCGCGCGCGCGCGCGCGTGTGCATGCGTGCTATAGCCATGATTAGCTATAGCATGGAGCTGACTCGACCCCTGCAACCACAATTAGGTGAGTACATACGTACGCGCGCTCACACGCACATATTTCCGGGAAAGCGAGCAAGTGCCTGGTGGGGGTAACAGTAGTAGTGAACGTGGTCTGCAAGTGCCTGGTGGGGGTAACAGTAGTAGTGAACGTGGTCTGCAAGTGCCTGGTGGGGGTAACAGTAGTAGTGAACGTGGTCTATCTCTTCTGACAAGCGTGTTGTTCTCATCTCCAATACCAGTGCTTTACACAATAACCTAACATTACCATAGCAGCAACTAGAGATCAAAACAGCATTTACAAAGCTCAATAATTTATTTAACAATATTCCAACTTAAACCATTAATTAATAACAGACTTTTAACTACAAAACACACAAAAAGCATTATTACTACGTGCTCAACTAATACAAATTTCAGTTACTCTGGTACGGAAATACTGAAGAATAAAAAGCTGGAACAGAGTATAAAACATTCAAACTGCTGGATACAGCAGATGAGAAATTTGAGGAACTTTTAGGAGTAACAATATCAGATGTTACATTCAAGGATCACAACATTTAATATTATAACTGCAAGGAAAATGACTGGTATCTTTCACCGAGCAGCCAGTTCTCTTGACCAGACTGTCAGGTTTCTTGAGAACGGCCAGGTCTCTTGACCGGGTACATAAAGGTGTACCAATGCAGCCATGTCTAAACCAGGCAATCTCGCTGATCAATGTAGCCAGGCCTCTTGACCAAGCTAATCAATGCGGTTGGAACAGGTTACTGGTTCAATTGCGTGGCAGGCGAAAAAATGGGAAAGGAAGTGGGTGGGAAGTTTAAAGTACTTCATGGTAGAGTCTACTCCCCCCCCCCTCGTCGTACATGGTCACATATGGTAAAGGATTCCTTTGTGCGTGTCACTCGTACCTTTATACCTTCTATGAGTTTCGAGCTTTTTTTTTACTATTCCCGGAGCCCGGCCTTGGGACAAGCTTGTCTGGTGCTTGCTTGGTCAACCAGACTGTTGCTGCTGGCGGCCCGCTAACACAAGTATCTTTGCCAAGTGCCAGAACAACCAGGCTGTGATAGATATGTAGGGCAGCGGGCCTCCGGCAGTAACAGCCTGGTTGACCAGGCAAGCACCAGCGAGCCTGGCTCATGGCCGAGTGTAGTTAAACTCTCGAAACTCTTCAAAGGTATATCATAGCCTGGTTGATCTGGCACTTAAGAGATACCTGTCCAGCTTTCTCTTGAAGTCAACACGACTCGCCAACTGGCCCAGTGGCTAGCGCGTCGGTCTGGAGTTTTACGACTCTCTGATCGCGGGTTCTAACCCTTTCCGTGGTATGGTTTTTCTTGAAGACTTGTACACTTGTCCAAGCAGATAGAACTGGCTAACTACGTGGCCACTTAAGAGTAAGTGTGACCTCACCCTTGCTACCTTTACTCCACATACAGTAGAAGAGCCCTTTGTAAAGTCCACTGACCTACACCTATAAAGAATCATTTAACCCCCTTTCCCTCTGCTACAAAATGCTCTGAAGAAGTTATATATATAATGGAACAGAGCATATGCTAATTGTATAAAAAAAAAAAAACGGCGGGATGGGACTTCTCGCCCAAGTGATTGGTACAATCACTTGGGCGAGTACAATCACTTGATATACCTTTGACGAGTGTTTTTCTACTCTGCTTACTTGTATATTTTACTATACCTGCCTTTCAAATATAATTAATATACATATTATATGCGTGAATTAAATGGTAATTATATACAAAAAAATAACCCATTGTAAATAAAAATGAACTTTTAATGTTAGCAAGTGGTAATGCATACCAACGCGATTGTACGTAAGGCGGCCGTTGGTATGCGCGAAATGTACGTATGGTGTATGGTGGCCACTGGCATGCGCAAGTGTACGTAAGGTGGCCACTGGCATGCACGAATGTAACGTAGTGACCCTTGGCATGTGAAAATGTACGTAAGGCGGCCACTGGATAGTAAGAGTGGTGCTGTTAGTCTACACCTCGGTTGTACACGACTTAAGAACGTACTACAGAATGCATAATCCTTGACACCATACATACGTAACACTTTTACTCCTAGACTCAGAAACTTATTTACCAAGGGATGGTTAAAAATGAGTTACAATATTTTCAAAAGCATAGAATCCCCATATCACTAAAGAACAGTAAACAAAATTTAATGTATAAAAGAATACAGGGGATGAGAATAAAGACGGAACTAAAGAGGAGGCACTAATTTTTGCTTAATTTGTAATGAAAATAATTTAAGATTGGCAGGGTAATAACACCGCTAATTAAATACCGTGTGAATCACTTGGGGAATTCTGGACAGACCATTTTAAAGCATTTTAGAATTAACGTGAAACGCGATTTTAGGGGGTTTATCGCCCAGGTCTTTGCCTTTACCTTTGAGGTTTCGAGAGTTTAATTACTCTCGGAGCCCGGCCATGGGGCAGGCTCGTCTGGTGCTGCCTGATCAACCAGGCTGTTGCTGCTGGAGGCCCGCTGCCCCACATATCCATCACAGCCTGGTTGATCTGGCACCTGGTGAAGATACTTGTCCAGTTTCCTCTTGAAGGCTTCTACACTTGCTCCAGGCGTGTTTGATATCTTCTGGTAAAATGTTGAATAGTCTGGGACCCCGGATGTTGATAGTGTTCCCTTATTGTCCCCACCGCACCCCTGTTCCTCACTGGGTTTATTTTACACTTCCTCCCAACTCTCTCACTCCAGTATGTTATGGCAGTGTGCAGATTTGGGACGAGGCCCTCGAGTACCTTTCAGGTATATATTACCATGTATCTCCCTCTCCTCCGCTCCAATGAGTACATGTTCAAGACTTGCAAGCGTTCCCATTAATTTAGGTGTTTTACTGGCTCAATGTGAGCCATAAACGATCTCTGTATTTGTTCTAGCTCTGATATTTCTCCTGCTTTGAACGGGGCCATCATCACTGAGCAGTATTCTAAACGAGGGTGCACTAGCCATTTGAAGAGTGTCACCATCGGCATTATTTCCCTTGTTTTGAAAGTTCGCAATACCCACCCCGTCATCTTCCTGGCTGTCGTGATCTTGTTATGTTCCGTAAAAGAAAGGTCAGCTGACATAATTATTCCCAGGTCTTTTACGTGTTTCTTTCGTTCTATTTGGTGACCCTCTTGAGTTTAGTATATACTGTTTCTTTTGAGTTCTTCATTCTTTCCAAACCTAAACAGCTGGAACTCATCGCCATTAAACGTCATGCTGTTCTCCACAGCCCACTGGAAAACCCTGTTTATGTCTTCCTGTAATTTTTCAGTGTCCTCTACCGTAGTGACTTTCATGTTCATTTTAGTGTCATCTGCAAATGATGATACAAGAGAGGGGTGTTTTTATCTATATTTGCTATGAGGATGAGAAACCGAAGAGGTGCCAGGACAGTGCCATGGGGCACAGCTTTTGACCTTGCTGATGCTGGATCTTGCCCTGTTCACTACTACTTTTTGTGCTGTGTGTGTTAGGAACCCGAAAATCCATCTATCTACCTTCCCCGTAATGCCCATGACCCTCATTTTGTGTGCTATCACTCCATGATCACATTTATCAAACGCTTTGCAAAATCTATGTAAATCACATCTGCGTTTTGGTCGTCTTCCAATGCCTCCGTAATTCTGTCATAATGGTTCAGCAGCTGTGACTGGCATGATCGTCCTGCTCTAAAACGATGCTGGTTCGGGTTATGCTGGTTGTGCTGGTTCATGAAATTTGTAAGCTGCCGTCTGATCACTCTTTCGAAGATTTTTATGATGTGAGAAGTTAGGGCTACTGGTCTGTAATTTTTAGCTAGTGCTCTACTACCTCTCTTATGCAAAGGAGCTATGTCTGCACTCTTTAAGGCCTCCGGTAATTCACCTAGATCTAAGCTCTTTCTCCAAAGAATACTGAGGGCTCGTGCTAGTGACAATTTGGCACTTCTTTATAAATAGAGCATTCCATGAATTTTGGTCCAGGTGCTGAGTGGGCATGTTGTCCATTTCTTTTTTTCGAAATCTATGGGATTTGTACTAATGTCCGTTAGTTGGTCTGCGCGGCAGCCAGGTCTGAGACCTGGCCTCCTAGTTCGTGGCCTGATCAGCCAGGCTGTTGGTGCTAGCTCAAAAGTCGAACCACAGCACATCAAAACTTATGCAGCAAAATGAGGGAGTTGCTGTACAATATTCACTAATAAAACTGTGTTACTTCTGTGGAGGATTACTTCGTCAAAACACTTAATTGTTTGAATTAATTACAAAGATTTCTAAAAGTTAGAGATTTATTATGAACAATCAAATATTAAAACCTCGAGATGTTATTACGAACAATCAAATATTACGCACTTTGCTATAATACAATGTAGTGGTGATATAAAGACAATTTACGGCGAGATAGTGAGGGTGGTAGCGGCTGGCTGACCCAACCATCAGAGACAGCAATCCAGGCGGCCAGTCAGCCAGTTAGCAGCAGGCGGTACGTCTCTACTACTGGAACTGGACAGCCACAGCTGGAGCGCCACTAGCAAGTAACACTTAGTAGTTAAACGCCGCTTGCCCGGCATTAATTGCCTGACAAAGCATCATTAAACAGCGAGTACAGTGAGTGACCCGTGTGCCACTGTCTACACACTACTATAAACTAATGCATGCACCATTCCTCTTACCTTGGGCAGGATAACGTTTTGTTACACTACCAGCGTGACGACAACAGATTTACTAACAAATACACCTGCAATCTCTCCATTCCCACAATTATCTTATTACACTTTGTGGTAAGTCTAGTGTTAGATATTATCTTAAATTGAATCCACGTTGCAGTATTCCTTAACATTGCTCTAATTTTCCATGGTATACCTGTGACCGGATTTGAGGGTTGTCTAGTGGCTGCTGCTAGTGGCCCGCAGGTAACTGATAAAAGTATTTTTCGTATTTGCTAATTAGGAAATATTAGTTTACTTATTAATTACCTTTGTATTTATCCCAACAATTAGATAATGAAAGGCTCCTCAAAAGAACACCTTACCAACAGTCTTCACCGTCCACGGAAGCTAGAGTTAATCCCTTAATTAATAAGTAAGCATCACCTCGGCTACTCTATGTTTGCCTTTCTGCTGTTCAATCACTTCCACCACAGTTAAAAACAGTAAAGTTCTAACACTGATTTACAAGATTCCTGATGAAGCACACACTAGTACACTTAAATAAGAAAAAAAGAAAGCTAACAAAGATGAATGGCACGTTAAATATGCATACCTGACACGCATGCATACACCACTAGTTAAAAAAAATATATAAACTGTGATACCGGCATGGAACTTGTTCCTCCCTGCAACAACCCAAGCCAGAGTCATACCGCTACCAGGACCACGACGACGAAAAAAAAAAACTGTGCAGATTCGTCTTTTAGCCACAATCGACTCAATCAGTAACTCCGAGGAGAAAAATTTATCCTAACTTCTGTTAGATGGAACTTTGAAGAAAGTTTTCCCTCCACTTTCCTGCTTATTCAGCAATCAGGAATCTGCTGTCACGGCAGCGCGCGCCCCAGATGTGGCCACAAGGGGTAGTTTACTTCTCTATTACACCCAGTATCTCAAGGAAGGGCTTATTTCCACAAAATGTTTAGAGTTTGACTGCTCTCAGAGCCCGGCCATGGGCCAGGCTCGTCCGGTGCTTGCCTGATCAACCAGGCTGTTGCTTCTGGAGGCCCGCTGCCCCACATAACCAACCTACCCCAACACCAGCATCAGGAGCAACATCAGACGAAGCAACAGAGCTAAGGAAGGATGACACACTGTTAATTGTGGAATATTAAGCCACAGTGGTGGACGCACGCATGCACCCGAGTATTGAATTAGTGTTGCCATAAATGCAACACACGTGTTAACTAGATTCGCGTAACAACACTTATTTATCTCCCAGTCAAATTAACATGCAGAAGTGTTGATTAATTGTGTGTACATAATGAACCTGTTTACACATTTCAAACAATTTTCAATTATAAAATGTCAACGATTTAAAACTAAGTCAAAACAATTGGATAACACGAGTTTCGAGAGGACGAGCAGATGGGAAGGGTGAGGCTGAATGAACTAGTCCCCCATTCCCACCTATACCAAGAGTGGCCCATAATTCAAGCCAAACTGCAGCTCACAACCAAAGGTCCTGAGTTAGTTCCAAAGCCAGAGAAACAGAGAAAAGTTTTCTTACACCCTTCTTGCTTTTGCATAGGTACTCGTCTGTCAGAGACGCTTGTGGGCAGCCCACAAAAAAACTGCTACCTAAATGTGTAAAATTAAAATGCTGCTGGGAGTCGCATCCTGATCAAAATGCAACGCTTAAGAAAACTCCACAATTCTTTTAGTTTCCAAGTATTGGAAAAAAGTATATGCGCAATGCTGGTCATTACAAAGATGTGAGAGGGAAAGATGCAGTCTGGAAATGGGCCGCAGGACAATAATTCATACCCTCATCTCTTCTTCCTTCCCCTCCTTTGACCTCTCCAAAGTTTTCATATCTATTGTTGAGTAGTTTTATTTTCTGGCTCCTTTCATACAACCTCACCCCCCTTACTCTCTTGTTCGCTGCGTAAGAAATTTTTGACTTCAAAGGTAAGAGAACGTCCGAATTTAATAAGAATTTTATCCTTTTATAATCATAAATGAACAGCAGCTATCGCCAGTTAGACACTTCGATACTGTGATTCTGTCATGCTCTACAGCAATAATAATTTTAACTACACTTACCATAATACCTCGCATGAAGCTCTATCGCAGTCCACCCTGTGATTTACCTTTGACCAGTTTCAGAGTTTTCCTACTCCCTCGCCCTAACCCACAATCAGGCGCTCCTGTTGACTGTCTGGTCGACCAGGCTGTTTCTGTTGGCGGCCCGCCAGCCCACTTATCCATCATAGACTGACTGATCTGGCACTTGGTAGAGATACTGATCGAGTAAAAAATCTCAAAGGCATAAACTACTACTGAAGTAATTTTAACGAACAATTCGCATACCATACTCGTGTGTACGCGTATCGAGTACTTAAAACACCTGGAATACTCTCTCTGGAATGGATAATATGCAGGGGACCATAGGGCAAAATAAGTAATTGTTTTCTCGTTTATGCAGGGCATAAAAGGAACGCATCTAGATAATTCTACTCCTAGGTAATCAAAGTCAGATTGAGGACACCGAAGAATTAGAGAGACTGCATTCAGACCGAGCACAGCTAACATACAACAGTGTCGGGAACACATGATCAACCAGTGTACCATCACTCCTATTACTATGCACCGTGTACTCGTTTCCCGGATGTCTAGTCTACATTTGTGTGATATATCTATGACGTGCTTCCAGAGCTTTCCTTATCCTGCACCCTAACCATAAGCCAGGTCTGCCTGGTGCTTACCCGGACAACCATGCTGTTGCTGTTGGCGGGCTACTGGCCCGCCTATCTATCACAGCCTGGTTGATCTGGCACTTATACCTTTCAAGATTTTCGAAAGTTTAAGTCTCGGAGCCCGGCCATGGACCAGGCTCGTCTGGTGCTTGCCTGATCAACCAGGCTGTTGCTGCTGGAGGCCTGCTGCCCCACATATCCATCACAGCCTGGTTGATCTGGCAACTGGTGAAGATACTTGTTCAGTCTTCTCTTGTTCCAGCCGTGTTTCTGATATCTTCTGGTAAGATGTTGGATAATCTGGGACCCCGGATGTTGATACAGTGTTCCCTTATTGTCCTCACCGCACCCCTGCTCCTCACTGGGTTTATTTCACACTTCCTCCCATCTCTCCCACTCCAGTATGTTATGGCAGTGTGCAGATTGGGACTAGGCCCTCGAGCACTTTCCAGGTATATATTATCATGTAGCTCTCTCTCTCCGCTCCAATGAGTACATGTTCAAAACTTGTAGGCGTTCCCCTCAAGTTTACGGCTCAATGAGAGCCGTAAACGATCTCTGTATTTGTTCCAGCTCCGATATTTCTCCTGCTTTGAACGGGGCCGTCAGCACTGAGCAATACTTTAAACGAGGGAGCACTAGCGATTTGAAGAGTGTCACCACTGCCATTATTTCCCTTGTTTTGAAAGTTCTCAATACCAACCCCGTCATCTTCCTGGCTGTCGTGATCTTCGTCTTATGTTCCTTAATTAAATGAAAGGTCAGCTGACATAATTATTCCCAGGTCTTTTACGTGTTCCTTTCGTTCTATTTGGTGACCCTCTTGAGTTTTGTATATAGTGTTCCTTTTGAATTCTTTATTCTTACCATACCTAAGCAGCTGGAACTTATCACCAGTGAACGTCATGTTGTTCTCCACTGCTCACTGGAAAACCCTGCTTATGTCTTCCTGTAATTTTTCATTGTCCTTTACCGTAGTGACTTCAGAGTTACGGGTCGATTTTCTACTTGAAAAGTTTTACACTTGGCTCAGCAGTATTTCTGGTATCTTCTGATAGTGTGTTGAATAGTTAGAGAACACTGTATCAATGTCCGTGGGCCCTAACTGTGCCCACGGCGCCTTTGTCCTTCACCGGGTTTGCTTTACCAGAAGACATATTCAGAACTTTTAGGCCTTCCAGTAGTTGTAATGCTGTACCGGCTCTATGCAGGTTGTATATGATCTACTACAGTCGAGAGAGCACAAGTGATATAAATAACGCCTAGCTTCCCTAACATTTACCTTGTGTTCTCTAAACAAGTCAGCTGGCATTATTACATCCAGGTTCTTTATATTTTCTTTTCGTTCTATTTGATGGTCATCTTGTTTTGTATATTGTGTTAATTTTGAGTTACTCATATTTTCGACATATGACCAACTGGAATTTACAACCACTGAACATTTGTTATTTTCTACTGCCCAATGGAAGACTGTTTATATACTCTTGCATTTTCTCGGTGTCTTCTGAAGATACCTGTATGCGTATTTTCGAATCATCCGTTAATGACGCTACAAAGCCGTGGTAAGTATTCCTATGTACAGTATATCTGTTTTGAGGATAAACTGCAAAGGAGACAGAACTATATCTTGGAGTACTGAGCTTTATATATATATAATATATATATATACACACACACATAGCTAAGGCTAGATTCATTCATTCATTCTCTCTCTCTCTCTCTCTCTCTCTCTCTCTCTCTCTATATATATATATATATATATATATATATATATATATATATATATATATATACACACACACATACATACTTGTCTCGTTTTACCAAATGACCTCATTTTATGTGCTATCATTTCATTACCTCAACCTCCCCGCCTTAAGTCCATGTTAGTCGTACTGCGCAGACCATACTTTCCAAAGACTTCGATATGGGGGGGGGGAAGGAAAAAAAAGAGAGAGAGAGAGACAAAGAGAGAGAGAGAGAGAGAGAGAGAGAGAGAGAGAGAGAGAGAGAGAGAGAGAGAGAGAGAGAGAGAGAGAGAGAGAGAGAGAGAGAGGGGGAGAGAGAGAGAGAGAGAGAGAGAGAGAGAGAGAGAGAGAGAGAGAGAGAGAGAGAGAGAGAGAGAGAGAGAGAGAGAGAGAGAGAGAGAGAGAGAGAGAGAGAGAGAGAGAGAGAGAGAGAGAGAGAGAGAGAGAGAGAGAGAGAGAGAGAGAGGGAGAGAGAGAGAGAGAGAGAGAGAGAGGTGGAGGCATAAATCCAAGATCAGCTGTGTAGCAGTACTGGATATTGCTGGGGCTTTCGGCCGAGTATGGCACCAGAGACTTGGCAAAACTACAAGCACAAGGAGTCGCTGGTTCTACACTATGCCTTAGTGATTACCTTGAAGGTAATCACTAAGGTTTTCTCAATGAGATAGAGCCAATAAGGCAAACTACTGGTCCCAGTCTTCCACGGAAAAGTGTGCATGGGCCATTGTTGTGGAATGTCTACTTTAATAACCTCCTTTCAACTCATCACTGAATCCCATGCAAATGCAGATGACTGTACTCTGACATTTACTTATCCAGGAGAGGAAATGTCAGCTCCTCTGTTACATCAATCACCAGCTTACAACTATGTTTCGGAAAACGTTGGAATGTTACATTTGCTTCTGAGAAAACACAAACGATGATCTCTCAGACACCATGATGGTAATGCTGGGGCAGTGGTAAGACTGAATGGAAGTGTGTTGGAACCCGGGGATGAAGTTGATATCCTTGGGGTGAAATTTGATTCAAAACTGATTATGGAGAAGTACATAAATCTTGCAAACAAGCCGGCCAGGAAGTTTACAAGACGTAGACGTATCTCGCTTCTACTTCATAGCAGAGGCTATAAGACTGTACGAGGCAGCGTCACACCTGGAGTATATCTTCTACTTGACGGAACAGAGAACAGAGCAAGGCGACGCGTCTCTCGTGTGAACCCGGACTGGACAGATCTGACATTTCAAGAGCCTTCAACACCAGAGGGATGGAGGCGGCCTTACTGTTATGTACAAAGCTAGTGTTGTCAAGGTCCCACACTTGGCTCCAATTCGTGGTCAGCGAGAAGAGAGCTTCTACGCAAGACGAGAGAGGGTGGGAGAGGAAGAGAGGAGGGTAAAGAGTAGAGGGAGGTAATGGGGAGAGGGAGGGAGAGGCAGGGGGGGAGATGCAGGAAGAGCGAGATGGAGAGGGAGGGAGGGGGAGAGAAATGAGACGAAACAGGGAGGGAGAAACGAGACGAGATAGGTAAGGAGGGACGGGGTAGTCACAGGTAATTTGGGAAAGGGAAAAAATTTATGTAGGTAGAGTTGTAGAGGGCGAGGCTGAAGATTAGGTGGTCCAGTCGCTAATGAGGGTGAGGAATAAGTGTGCTCCCAGCATAAGACTTCGTTAGCAACGGACCACTTTTGCCACGGACCGTAGTAAACTTTATCCTAGATCCACCATGACAAAACTATATTAGGTACTGAAACTTCAATAAATATTTAACACCTGTGTAACCCATCAAAAGCTTGCCTACTCTTATCCCTACTACCCCCACTTCATTTCAAAGCCATTGACTGCATGCACTGCCCCCAGAACCAGACTCATGGAGTTCGACATTCATCAAGAATTGCAACAAACCCTTACCACATGGAGAGGAAGCCTAGATAAGAGTCCACAGTCTTTGAAAACTTATACTGCCCCACTCCACAGACCAATAACCTTAACATCACAAATTAGCAAGGTTTTTGGTAATCTTACTTCTTAAAATCGTTACAATCACATGGAATCACAGCAGTTGCACAATCCAGGTCAACATGGGTTCAGAACTGGTCGTTCATGGAAGGTATTGGAGGGCCTGGTCCCAATTCTGCACACTGCCATAACAACATACTGGAGTGAGAGAGATGGGAGGAAATGCAAAGTAAACCCAGTGAAAAGCATAAATTAATCAACGAATCTCAGCATGGTTTTACAAAGGGGCGTTCCTGCCTTACGAATTTATTAACTTTTTTCACTAAGATATTTGAGGAGGTAGATCATGGTAATGAATATGATATTGTGTATATGGACTTCAGTAAGGCTTTTGACAGGGTCCCACATCAGAGACTATTGAGGAAAATTAAGGCACATGGAATAGGAGGAGAAATTTTTTCCTGGATAGAGGCATGGTTGACAAATAGGCAGCAGAGAGTTTGCATCAATGGGGAGAAATCAGAGTGGGGAAGCGTCACGAGCGGTGTTCCACAGGGGTCAGTGTTGGGCCCCCTGCTGTTCACAATCTACATAAACGACATACATGAGGGCATAAAGAGCGACATCGGCAAGTTTGCCAATGACACCAAAATAGGCCGTCGAATTCATTCTGACGAGGACATTCGAGCACTCCAGGAAGATTTGAATAGACTGATGCAGTGGTCGGAGAAGTGGCAGATGCAGTTTAATATAGACAAATGCAAAGTTCTAAATGTTGGACAGGACAATAACCATGCAACATATAAACTAAATAATGTAGATCTTAATATTACGGAATGCGAAAAAGATTTAGGAGTTCTAGTTAGCAGTAATCTGAAACCAAGACAACCGTTCATAAGTGTTCGCAATAAAGCTAATAGAATCCTTGGCTTCATATCAAGAAGCATAAATAATAGGAGTCCTCAGGTTGTTCTTCAACTCTATACATCCTTGGTTAGGCCTCATTTAGATTATGCTGCACAGTTTTGGTCACCGTATTACAGAATGGATATAAATGCTCTGGAAAATGTACAAAGGAGGATGACAAAGTTGATCCCATGTATCAGAAACCTTCCCTATGAGGATAGACTAAGGGCCCTGAATCTGCACTCTCTAGAAAGACGTAGAATTAGGGGGGATATGATTGAGGTGTATAAATGGAAGACAGGAATAAAAAAAAGGGGATGCAAATAGTGTGCTGAAAATATCTAGCCTAGACAGGACTCGCAGCAATGGTTTTAAGTTGGAAAAATTCAGATTCAGGAAGGATATAGGAAAGTACTGGTTTGGTAATAGAGTTGTGGATGAGTGGAACAAACTCCCAAGTACAGTTATAGAGGCCAGAACGTTGTGTAGCTTTAAAAATAGGTTGGATAAATACATGAGTGGATGTGGGTGGGTGTGAGTTGGACCTGATAGCTTGTGCTACCAGGTCGGTTGCCGTGTTCCTCCCTTAAGTCAATGTGACCTGACCTGACTAGGTTGGGTGCATTGGCTTAAGCCGGTAGGAGACTTGGACCTGCCTCGCATGGGCCAGTAGGCCTTCTGCAGTGTTCCTTCGTTCTTATGTTCTTATGAACAGGGGCGCGGTGGGCACAATAATCGAGCACTGTGTCAACATTCGTGGTCCACAGACTGCAACATCTTACCAGAAGATAAAAGAAACGGCTGGTACAAGTGTAGAAACCTTCAAGAGGAGACTGGACAAGTATCCTCATTAAGTGCCGGATCAACCAGGCTGTGATGGATATGTGGGGAAGAGGGCCTCCAGCAGCAACAACCTGGTTGACCAGGCAAACACCAGATGAGCCTGGCCCATGGAAGGGCTCCGAGAATAGAGAGACTCGAAACTCAAAGGTATTCTGCCTTTCGCAACACGGAAAGCAGACAAAACGTTGATGTAATAAATACTGACTCTACAAAAGCCTTTGATAAATGTGACCATGGGGTAATTGCATAGAACAATGAATGCAAAAGGAATAATTGAGGAGGTGGGCAGAGGGACTTTCAACTTCCTAAAAAAAAAAAAGTAAACAATGAAATCCGGGATTACTACAGTGAAAATTTCTGTGTCCAGACAGTACTAGTACTCGCCCCACTTCTCTTCCTCATTCTCATTTCTGGCAGACAAGGACATCAATCATAGTACTAACATCCTTTACAGCTACCAAAATCTGTATTAAAGTGGCATCCATTAAAAATAGCGATCCTCTAAAATTATCTAAACCAAGTCTTCCAGAGGTTAATGACAACTATATGAAGACAAATTTCAGCTATTATGCCATAGAGAAAATAAAAACAAAGGTAAAAGACAAACCACTCAATAGAACGTTAGGTCAAATGTGAGACACGAGAGAGAGAATGTTAAAAGATCTCACATTCAAAGAACACAACGTTATAATCCCAACTGCAAGATATGTAAATGACAGGTTGGATACCTAATAACCTTCAAAACATGGGATTCCAAGCCAATGATGATTCTCTTTAGGTCACTCGCTCTTTCTAACAAGAGATTTGCTGTATACTAACGGCCCCTTTGAACGCAAGTAAAACTGCCAAGCTTAAAATATAGAAAAAAACTTTACACCTCGTATAAACTCAGTCAAGCACCTAAATTACTGGGAGCAATTTAAATCCCTAAACCTGTACTCCTTAGAACAAAGGCGAAGACACTGCAAAGATTGGTATCGACCCTGCACACCAAAATCACTACTTATGAACACAAGAGGCTTGGCAGATGGTGCAGGACACTTCTAATGAGAAGCAGGAAAGTGATGAATTACAAAGAGAATTCAGTGTCAGGGGACCACAACGCTCTCCCTTCATGCTTATGGAGGGATCAACAGCAAGCCCCTCCTAGCTGTCTTCAAGAGGGAACTCAACAGATTCCTCAAAATAGTTCCTGATTTACTGGGTTGTGGTGCATACATTGGACTGATGACAGTGAATACTAACAGCCTGATCGATCAGTCCAGCAACCAGGAGGCCTGGTCTGGGCCCTGGCCACATTGGCGGTGACCTCCGGAAGCGCCTCAAATATCACCTTTTCCAACAACTTGCCCAATCTTACCTTCATCTCCCAATCCTTTTCTTCATTTTCCTCCTTTTGCTACTTCCTTCCCTCGCTTATACACATTTATCCAGAATAATCCTCCCTCGTTTTATTGCCAACATTTCCCATACAGACCCTCGAGGGTAATGATCCAACATGGGCGGACGTGGAGGTTCATTACACTCTCCCTGCCTCACTAGTCAGCTACCATTGCCCTGCACATTATACAAACTTTTAATCTACGTAGCACAATAAATGACGTCTGCTAATTTATTAAATCCTGTGATGAACCACCAAAAGTCCCTATGAATAATATTTACATAATTTTAAATACCTTTAAAAACGGAGAAGACAGTATTAAACATGAAATTACCAATTTCCGCGACATCTATTATGCATAATACATACCAAAAGTGCAGCACTTCCATTCAGTTATTTAAGAGAAACCAAACAGGCAGAGAACACAAGTGAGGAATACTTAGTGTTTCGTTAGCAGGTGCAACTACAGCTACTTGTAAATCACCCATTTCCCCAGAGCACGCAACATATTCACAGGACTAATCACGTGATCATCTACCAAACCTGGTAGTTTGCCAGTGAACAATCACCGAAGACGAGGCTATCACATAAAATGTTCATGAAAGAATTTTAAACCATTTAAAGTACTTTAAAATACCTACCTCCATATTGACGATTCTAGGATCATACCGCTCACCGGTTTTGATGGCTCATCCCTCATAGCCCGGCCGAAGGCCATTTGCTGCCAAATGTCCACAGACTGCGTACCTTTCACAACCTACATGACCTAGCATTTTTTTATTAATTTGTCCAGTTTCCTCTGGATGTTTACCTTTGTTTACAAGGAAATTGGTAATTGCAGCTTTCACTCCCACGTAGCTTAGCTAAACGGGGTCTGTCAATTACCTGAGGAAAGTTCCGGGGAGTCACGGTACCCGTAGCCCAATCCCACACCAAACATTTTGGTTAATGGTCTCATCAATCAGGCTACTGGTGCTGGCAGCAACCCGTCCAATGTGGGCACCACAGCCAAGCTAAGCAGGAAACAACTTGAGGAATCTCATCACGTACCATCTTGAATATAGCTAAGAGTCTATTTGTAATTCTTGTCCGTGAAGAAAGATGTTTTAAATCTTGGTCTCTTTAAACTTATTAACCTCTTAGCGTGTTCACTGCACTTACACTGACGGTGTGAAGATTTGGGAACGGTCCCTTCAACATTGTCTAAGAGTAAATTATGCACAAGTAAGTTCCATCAAACACCTTAAATACTGGGAACGCTTGGAAGGACTTGACTTGTACTCACTGGAGCGCAGGCGAGAGAGAGAATCTACACCTGGAAAATCCTAGAGGGATTGGTCCCTACCCTGCATACAGAAATCACTCCCTACGAAAGCAAAGACATGAAAAGTAGGGGTGCCATTAGTACACTAAGAGAAAACACAATAAGTGTCCGGGCCCAAGACTGTTCAACAGCCCCCATTAGTCATAAGGGAAATTACCAATAGACCCCTGGTTGTCTTCAAGAGGGAGCTGGACAAATACCTAAAGTCATTGCCGAATTAGCCGGGCTGTGGTTCGTACGCTGGACGTGCGGCCAGCAGTAACAGCCTAGTTGATCAGGCCCTGATCCACCGAGAGGCCTGGTTATGGACCGGGCCATGAGGGCACCAATCCCCAAAATACCCTCCAGGTAGACTCCAGGTAGGTTCTACATTTCAAGGAGTAAAACTCGAGGGGCTTCAGGCACTCCCAATAATGTAGAAGCTTGGCAATCTATATAAGCATGATGGTTCTCCGAACCTAGTTTACAGCATTACTGAAGTCTAGAGAAAAGTGACGAATAGTAACATCAATAAACTGGCATCTCTTGTTTGGTAGGTTCTTAATTAACCAGCCCATTATTTTCCTTGAGGTTTCAATAAGACTGGTGACCCCTGAACATATGATCTTTTAATATCATTCCCAAGTCTCTCACATAATGTTCCAGTTTGGATTTCCTCGACTTTTCTATGGCCGTCAACTCCCCTCGCAGCCCAGGACACAGGATTCACCAGGATTCTTTTTATGAGAGGTATTTTGTACTGTCTGCAAAGTACCTGAGGACCTTGTTCCAAATCTGCAAACTGCCATAACACACCCGAGTGAGAGAGGAGGAACTGCAAGATAAACCCAGTGAATAGTTGCACCGTCGACACAATAGGAAACATTGTATCAACGTCCGTGGCCCCAGACTAACATCTTACCAGAAGATATCAGAAACACTGCTGAAACAAGTGTAGAAGTCTTCAAGAGGAAACTAGACAAGTATCTTCACCTGGTACCATATCAACCAGGTTGTGATGGATATGTGGGTCAGCGGGTCGCCAGCAGCAACAGCTTGATTGACCAGGCAAGCACCAGATGAGCTTGACTAGAAAAACTCTCGAAAATCATCAAAGGTATATTAAAGGTAAAGTATCTTGTTATAGTTTGGGATCAGTCCCTCCAGGGTTTTCCGGATGTAATTATTATGTACCTTTCTCACCTATATTCTAAGAATACAGTTGAAAAAAACTTAAAGCGTTCCCAGTAATTCAAATGCTTGATCGAATGTATACGGGCAGATCAAGTTTTATACACATTTTCCAGCTCAGCAATTTCTCCTGCCATAAAAGAGGGCCACTAGTATATCCAGTCTATCATTTTCGTTGCGGTAGCAATAGCAGCTTTGTTGTTATCCTTGAATGTGAAATCTTCTGACATCATTACTTCCAAGTCTCACACATGGAACTTTCGCTCTAATGAAAGATTTGAGTGTGTTCTGTACTCCGTTACAGTCTATTTCCTCCATTGATTAGCGAAACAACTGATACTTGTCCTCGTTAAACATCACACTGGTTATCCGAGGCACACTGGAAGATTGTTTATATCTGCTTAAAGATTTGCTGTCTTTAATGGACGCCATTCTTACAGAGATTTTAGAGTACTCACCTAATTGTGGTTGCAGGGGTCGAGACTCAGCTCCTGGCCCCGCCTCTTTACTGATCGGTACTAGGTCCTCTCCCTCTCTGCTTCCTGAGCTTTGTCATACCTCTTCTTAAAACTATGTATGGTTCCTGCCTCCACTACTTCACTTGCTAGGCTATTCCACTTCCTGACGACTCTATGACTGAAGAAATACTTCCTAACGTCCCTGTGACTCGTCTGAGTCTTCAGCTTCCAGTTGTGACCCCTTGTTTGTGTGTCCCCTCTCTGGAACATCCTATCTCTGTCCACCTTGTCTATTCCCCGCAGTATCTTGTATGTCGTTATCATGTCTCCCCTGACCCTTCTGTCCTCCAGTGTCGTCAGTCCGATTTCCCTCAACCTTTCCTCGTACGACATTCCCCTGAGCTCTGGGACTAGCCTTGTTGCAAACCTTTGTACTTTCTCTAACTTCTTGACGTGCTTGACCAGGTGTGGGTTCCAGACTGGTGCTGCATACTCCAGTATGGGCCTAACATACACGGTGTACAGTGTCTTGAACGATTCCTTATTAAGGTATCGGAACGCTATTCTCAGGTTTGCCAGGCGCCCGTATGCTGCAGCAGCTATTTGATGTGTGCCTCCGGTGACATGCTCGGTGTTATGCTCACCCCAAGGTCTTTCTCCCTGAGTGAGGTCTGTAGTCTTTGTCCACCTAGCCTATACTCTGTCTGCGGTCTTCTTTGCCCCTCCCCAATCTTCATGACTTTGCATTTGGCAGGATTGAATTCGAGAAGCCAGTTTCTGGACCACATGTCCAGCCTGTCCAGGTCTCTTTGTAGTCCTGCCTCATCCTCATCCGATTTAATTCTTCTCATCAACTTCACATCATCTGCGAATAGGGACACTTCAGAGTCTATTCCTTCCATCATGTCGTTCGCATATATCAAAAATAGCACTGGTCCTAGAACTGACCCCTGTGGGACCCCGCTCGTCACAGGCGCCCACTGTGATACCTCTTCACGTACCATGACTCGTTGCTGCCTCCCTGTCAGGTATTCCTTGAGCCACTGCAGTGCCCTCCCTGTTATATGTGCCTGATTCTCCAGCTTCTGCACTAATCTCTTGTGGGGAACTGTGTCAAAGGCCTTCCTGCAGTCTAGGAAAACGCAATCAACCCACCCCTCTCTCTCTCTCTCTTGTCTTATTTCTGTTACCTTGTCATAAAACTCCAGGAGGTTTGTGACACAGGATTTGCCTTCCATGAACCCATGCTGGTTTTCATTTATAATCTTGTTCCGTTCCAGGTGTTCCACCACTCTCCTCCTGATAATCTTCTGCATGACTTTGCACACAATACATGTCAGAGACACAGGTCTGTAGTTTAGTGCCTAATTTCTGTTTCCAACAAAGGATGTTACGGTGCTATAATTTATGTCGTCCTTGTTGAAGTCAGATATACATGAATTTCATAACCTCTGGCGATATGCTGAAAAGTTTCGCTGTTAAGAAAAGCAGTCAGGCTGAAGGAGAAAACACACAACCGAGAAATTATCACAACTGAACTGTAAATGCTTTGTTAACCCAGAATCTCTGTTAACTTTAATTTTTAAAGAGGTAGACTGTTAATTAAGCCAGCAGAAGGCCTCAGATAATCGAAAGCCCCAATGGCGGGTCGTTATATGACGAAGATCGGCATCATGGAACGCTTGTCCCGTTTCCTGACAAACCTCAACACTTAATCTAACCCAGAACCTCAAGGTATAAACATTACCTCTATTAATTATAACACGTTAATTAACTTAACAATGAAGGCATTCCTACTAACCCTACTCGCTATACTATTCAGTTTCATTGGGCCAAGAGTATGCTTTTCATTTATTTTTATTTTAAAAGTATATACATTTTAAAGTATATATTTGTCAATGTAGACTGTTACCGTAGTATGCTGTCCATTTTGTGATAATATATTTAGAATACTATAACTGTGAGAGCCGCTCACAGTGTATATTTACTGTGTCGGGACAAAATAAACCTACACAGGATCATATCTGATCAAATCTCTCTCGCTTCCGGTCTTCTGAGCTCTGCATTCAGCCTGAATTATGTCTTTTATTTAGCTAAATAGCGTTTCTTTTCGTTTCTATTACCTGTACTCGGTTCTAGGAGGTCGCTGCCACCACGGCCCTGTCCCAGACCAGGCCTCCAGGCTGCTGGCCTCGTCGACCAGGCTGTTGTGCCAACGTTCCGCAGAGCACAGTTCGATTAATTTCAAGCATTCCCAGTAATTTAGGTGTTTGACGGACAGTGCAGATTCTCTGTACATTCTCTAGCTCTTCAATTTCGTCTGCATGAAGAGGCCATTTTAAAACAATATTCTGGGTTAGAGAGAACAAGTGACTTGTGTATTTTACTTCTGCCGTTTAATCAGAGCGAGTCTCCTCAGACAATAATACCTTTTGGATGTGTAACAGTGCAACATCTGACAAACTGCACATTTGGGATACACAACCTTTGTGATTTTATTGTAACATACATTAACTAATTTTAACAAAAAACCTGAGTGAGTAATGTTTACTCTATATAACAGCAGCTGAGTACACGCACACACACATTAGATTTAGTACGTCTAAAAAAAATGCACGTTTTCTTACAAGATAAACGGTTAAACTCTAAAGTTTTCAAAATTCATCATAATTTCTTTATATACTTTTTTGAAAATGTTTATTGTACGAGGCAAGCACAGACGAGTCTGGAACATGGTCGGGCTCCGAGAGTAGTAAAACTCTCATAACTCCTCAAAGGTATATCAAAGGTACGCAACCCCGGGCTCTGGGGGTAGGAAAAATTCAAACTCAAAAGGTACTCGTTAATAATGCTTCGACTAATGCACGATCAACAGACAAAAATTATATTCACGCATTATTAACCACCAATCGGGAAACTACTTAAATAGGCGTCTTCCGTCTGGGACCGCCGCAGACAACGTCGCAACTTCAATCGTCACGTTATGGATCATCATCAAATCAAAAGCCTTTATTTACATGTTGGCAAATTATTAGAGGGATCAAGTTAAAAACTGTCAGCGAAACTCTAAATAATGAATATTCACTGATGTCATTATTTAGCACGCACATTTAAAAAAAATCTACCACTCCCTAATATATTATCCCTGATTACCTCATACTTCTACTCTCCTTACCCATTTCTACTTTGTATTGGACTGATGAAGCCACTGTGTGGCGAAACGTTTCTTCAATAAAGATTCCCATGTGTTGCATAAGTGTCTCAATTCTTCAACTTGTCGGTTTTCAAAACCATTCATCACATATATTATCCCTGTCTACTGCTGCTGCTTTCCGCTCACTCTTTTCCCCCGTCTTCTCCTTTACGGCAGGAGTTGGTAGGCTGCTGTAATAGCCTCACGGACAGGAACAACACACTTGTCAAGCTGAGACGCCCTGCCACACGGTAGGAGGGGTAGTAGGCCGGGGGCTGCCACAGAAAAGTTCCAGCCATGTATTCCTAAGAGAGCTCCGACACTGGGAGGGCCCGGGCAGAAATGAGCGAGAAGAGTGAGAGAAGTTATTAAAATGGCAGGTCGAGGTGGTAGGGTAAAGAAATATGAAAGGAAAATAAGAATTAATAAATTTGTGGCAAGGATAGGGAGGATAGCAAGCATAAATGAAAGTTGCGCGAAAACGATTCAAGCTGATAAATACAAAAGAAATAAAGGAACTGCATGAGAACGAAATGATAGGCACCAAGAGGGATAAAGCAAGTAATCAGGAGGTAGAAGGCAGTGGTGCAGGGCAGGTGGTGGCCAGTGTGATCCGTAATAGGTAATAAAGCATCCAATTCTGGCTCAGGTGACGGCCGCCACGGTAGTGGCAAGCTGTGACCCTCTCATCGATCATTGGGTCCGCCTTCACTAGCCGCCCACCTTCCTCCCATGCTTCCTTCCTGGGATGCCGCATAGCTCACTGGTGAGAGAATTACTCACTATCGCAAAGCCTCGGGGTCAATTCCTTGGCGCGGAGAAACACATGGACTAGTTTCCTTATATTCCTGCAAACCCTGCAGTAGAAGTATGTGTCTGTGTTAGCCGACTGCTGCGGATCGCATCCAGGAAAAATTGTACTGGAAAACTTCAGTCCTAGAATATCATATCGTGTTTAAGAAACCACACCAGGTTATGTAAGAAAACTCAAATATTATTTAAAAAATGTCATTCCCTTCTTAGGAAATTGGCGAGAAATCTTCACACCGAAATCACCCCTTACGAAAAAAAAGGAGGCTTGGCTCAGTGAAAAAATGCCTTCACTGAAAAGCAGGACTGCAGCGAGTACACTAGGAGAGATTTTTTAACACCACAGCATGTTCATTAAGGATATTAAACAGATCCCTCTTAAAAAAACATACCAAGGGCGGGGATACAACCCGCGATCAGAGTCTCAAAACTCCAGACCGTCGCGTTGTCTTCAAGATGTCACTCAAGTTCCTGACCAACTAAGTTGTGGTACGAACGTTGGAATCCATGCAGCTACCACTAACAGCCAGTTCTGGGACCGGGCTACGGAGGATTTGACCTCCCTCTCCCACCGAAACCGTCTCCCGGTAACTCTAGGTAAACCTGATCAACTAAGTTGTGGTACGAACGTTGTAATCCATGTAGCTACCACCAACAGCCTGTTTTGGGAACGGGCTACGGAGGATTGACCCCTTCCCCCGTCTCCCACCGAAACCGTCTCCTGGTAACTCTGACTCCCCTTCACCACATTGCCCAAACACCTGTGTAACTCATTCTCCTCTCAACCAAGCAGGTGTGCCAGGGCTCCACACCGGTTCTGTGCATCAGCTGTGAATATATCCCATTACACCTGTGTTACATCCACTACTTATTTTGTTTAGCACTCTCATTGGTAACCAGTACTTGTTTAACTTGTCCTACGTCCTCCTGCTTGCAACCACGAACGCAGGTCCTAGGATCTAGCAGCTCTAGTAAGTAGACACTGACAGACATATCAACGACTACACACAAACCTAGCAAGAATTGGAGATAAGCATACAAGCCTAATATATGCAGCAGCAGCACAACAGGAATTTCCACAACGAAATTAACGCACAGGTATGAAATAGAAGCTAAACACAAAAAAATTTATTACCCACAAAAAAGGTATTACTCCCTATCATATGAAGTCTGTCTTCTGTAACCAGCATTTAAGATAGTAAATGAACCTCAAAAGCTTCTATTTGCCTTCAGTATATACTTATACGTTTCTTATTTGAAAAGACATTTCAAAAGGAAGGTGATATTACCTTCGACGAATTTCAAGAGGTTTTTCTCCTCTCGGAGCCTGGCCTTCGGCCGGGAGCCTGGTTGATCTGATAACTGAAGATACTTATGCAGATTCTTCTTGAAGATTTCTATACTTGTAACAGCACTGTTTCTGATAATACCTGGCAAGATGTTGAATACGCTGGGGTCACGAATGTTGATATAATGTTCACTCACTGTGTCCATCGCTTTTCACTGGGTTTATTTTGTACTTCCACATCTCTCACTCTAAGATGATTTTATGGTAGTGTGCTGATTTAGGATAAGGCCCTCAAGTACTTTCCAGGTTTATATTGTGTATCTCACCTCTGGTCCAATGAATACATTTTAAGGATTTAAGTGTGTTCCCGGTAATTTAAACCTTTTATTGGTTTTATGCGGGCGGGCCGTAAATAATCTCAGTATGTTCTAGTTCTGATCTCTCCTTCCAGGAACGAGACCATCAACACTGAACAATTATCTAATTTGAATAGTGTCACCATTGGCACTATTTACCTTGTTTTCAAATTTCTCTTTACCCACCTAGTCATCTTCCTGCCTGTCGTGACATTTGGTTTGAACTCTCTGAAAGAAAGGTCAGTCGACATAACACCAATCTGTCACATGCTCCTTTCGTTCCATTTGATGATTCTCTTGAGTTTTGTATATAACGTTTCATTTGAGTTCATTCTTTCCATATCATACCTAAGCAGCTGGAATTGATCATAACTGAGCGTCATGTTCTAAACTGCCTATTGGAAAACCCTGTTTACATCTTCCTGCAATTTTCATTGTCTTCTGCCGAGAGGACTTTCATATTACTTGTCATCTGCTAAAAGTACAAAACTGCGTCAGGCGTTTTTATTTGTCTGCTACAAGGATATGAAACAGCAGAGGTGCCAGGACAGTCCCTGGCTCGGAAAATGAGGGCGCCATAGGCATAACGGCGAAGGCTGGCATATGTTTTTTTCAAGTTTTTAACATTCATCTATATGTGGTTTCAGGGGTCGAGTCATAGACATAGTCCCGCCTCTTCGCTAGTTGGTACATGTGCGCATGTGCTTGCGTGTGTTTTATTTTAACTTACTTTCGTTGGTGGGTTTAGAAGGTGCGTGCGTGTACTCACCCGTATGTGGTGGCAGGGGTCGATTCACAGCTGCTGGCTCCACCTCTTCGCTGATCGTCACTAGGTGTGCGCGCGCGAGCGAGCAAACGAGGGGAGGAAGGGGGGAGAGAGAGGCGCCGGGGGGGGGAGGGGTAACTTTCTAACAAATGGAATGCAAAGAGTTTTCCACAGCGAAAAGGCTTCGTTCCAAAGCATAGTAATCGCCCCCGTCCTTTCCCCCCATCCTCATATCTGATGACAGACAGCACCATATTATCCTTTGAGAACAATGTTAGAATGAGTGACATCCACCGAAGACAACGTAAATCTCCAAATTTCAGTTACTATATTATGGAAAACTCGAGGAAACAGAAGCTAGAAAATAGGAGAAAACTAATTATAACCACTCACTAGATTGAAAAATCTTAGGAGTAATATCAGATGATCTCACTTTTAAAGATCACAAGTCACCATCACAACGTGATGAAAATGATAGGATGGATAATGAGAACCTTCAAAACAAGGGATGCCATGCCAATGATGATACTCTAAGTTACTTCTAAGTTGCAATACTGCTGTACACTAACTGCCCCTTTTAAGGCAGGCGATATTGCTGATCTAGAGCAAGTAGAGAGAACCTTCACTGCATATTTAGGATCGGTCATGCATATTAATTACCAGGAACACAGGCAAGAATTTACATCTGGAAAATCCTAGTGGGACTGGTCCAAATCTGCATGCACATATCCCTTCTTATGTAAGAAGGCTAAACAGACATTGCAATATACCCCGCAATGAATTAGTCCCAAATCTGCACAGGCCCAAATCACTCCCAAAGAAAACAAAAGACATGGCAGATGGTGCAATATACCCCAATGAAAAGCTAGGGTGCCATGAGTACACAAGAGACAACATAATATGTGTAAAGAGTCGAGACTATTTCAACAGCCATCATACAAAAGGGGATTACCAACAAACTGCCAACTGCCTTCAAGAGGGAACTAGATAGGTTCCTCAGTAAGTCAGTTCAAGATCAGACGAGGTGTGGTTCGTACGCCAGCAGTAACAACCTGATAGTATATTATTTATTTTACCCTCCCATTGAGGCTCTCTCCAGGAAATTAAATGTAAACCATTTAGAATTTAAACTGTCAGGTCACATGGCCACCATATGTAATTAAACATGTAAAGCTACAAGCCTTTCAAGAACTTTAACACTCATTTAGGACATTATGGACACCTTATGTCTGGCATATCTTGAGTATGACACACCACCGTGGAACTTTATAAAAAAGAAGTTTATAGTTTGCTAGGGCAATCTTGTTAAAGGAAAAAAAATTATGGGGGGTGGGGGGAGTAAAAGGTGCAAAAATGACAAACATTTTACAGCAACAAGAAAAAAAATCAGAATTTTATGGTGATATCTAGCCCCATGGAAGATACGTAAAAAAATATTGTGACAACTTTGTTACATCGCGAAAAATTAACTTTTCCGTCCAATATACATTTTCCCGTCTCTGATAACTTTAAAAAGGTATGCGCTCATGAATATTTTGACAACCCCATTTGCACTTAAATTATTCTTCAGTTGAAGTTTAAAGACCCGGGGGCTGCGACCGCGGGAGAAACTTAATTAAAAAATAAAGAGAATCTGAGAAGAAAAGAATCCAGACTATGCACTGCAAGACAAGCCGAGTGTAAACCATGTAGACTCCTAAAACAAGGTGGTGTACTGTGTATAGAATTATATCCCTCTCGACGGCCAACACCAGCCGACTCTCTTATTATTCACAAATGCACCTCCCTCCAGCAAAATTTAAGGTTCAATTTTGAGTTATTACATTTAGAGCATTGGAAGCTTTAGGTTATTCTATACTTTTAACAAAGTTGCAATCATTATGAATTCGCTGCTATAATTATAAATGTATAAATTTCAGCCAATTCAATTTCATGTTATTAAATCAATTACCTACTAACGGGGTTAATTTACTACCACATTGCAGATATCAGTCACAATAGTCAAAATAATTAATATCACATGATAATCAAAACAATGCAAGTCCATTTGCCTCAGTCCAAGCCATATTCACGAACCACACATCACAGGCTTGAAATCACAGTAAATTTTGGAAAAGAAACTTCTCAACTATTTAGGCTTAAAAAAGTACTGTAAAGATAGTAAGACGCCCTTTCCCTCCCCGCAACCAAAATAAAGTGTAACCCAGCGTTAGGTGATCAATACTGGATGCCTTTAAGATTAATACTAAATTGATTAACAACAATTGATAAACTTCCAATAACTTTAGCAAAAGAGAATTTGAAATAAGAGCTTCCAAGAGGTAGAATTTTCATTAGTGGGGGAATTGCAAGATATGAAAGCTTCGAGCAAACTTCGAGGTGAAGGGGGGAAAGTGTTTATACCCCTGTGATCCGATCTTAGACCAGGCTTCTCGATGGATGGCATTGAACAACCAAGTTGTTGGTAGTAGTTACACAGCATACGCATCACAACCCGGCTGATCAGGCACTGATTTTAGGAACACATCGTTCTCTCTTGAACAGACAGGGGTCTGTTGGTAATTCCATTATGTATAGAGGCAGGGTGTTAAAAAATGTCTTGGTACCTTTATACTTCACGAATTACCTCGTTAAGTGTAGAGTAACCAAGAAACCCCCAAATTTTCATTTAGGGTATTTTGCATTCTTCTAAGCCTCGTGCTTTCGGTGGGAGTGATTACTGTACGCACATTTGGGTCCAGTCTCCCTCTAGTATTTTCAAGGTGCAAATTTTGATATTTTTTTGTCTACGTTCCAAGGAACTTCAAGCATTCCCAATAATTGCTTAACTATTTATAAGAACATTTCGCAGATCTGCAATTTTTGTCTCCCTTAAAAATGACTGTACACATACAGCAATATTTCAGTCTATAGAGATCAAGTATCATCACTGGCGTAGCATCTCTTTACTTGAAGGATCTGGTCACCTACCCTATCATTTTCTCTCTGGTTGCAATAATTACATTTGTAATCCTTGAAAATGATATATTCCTACATTATAACTCCGAAGTCCTTCAAGTTAATCTTTCACTTTGAGTGGTTCGAGCTTGTTTTGTCAGTTTCCTTAAATTTTCTAAAATGAAGTAACTGAAAATTGTCCTCGAAACCCATGTTGCCTGGGGTGTGCAACAGGTGTTAATCCAGGTGATTAGCAATCTTGCTTCTTTTAATAATGTGGGACATACAGTATGTGCTATTGATCTTTAGGTATAGGTTTTGCGATTTCTTTACTACCACCTTTATAGAGGAGGAAAGGGAGGGAGGGAGGGGGGGGGAGAGTTATATCCACTGTTTTTCACAGTTAAATGACTCCTGTATCCAGACGCGATCTTCACAGAACAATTAAATCACAGGATAGGGGTTTCTCGCAATTCTTAACAGAGCTCCATAAGTCTAGACAAGGCAGAGTGCATGGGCATGCTATAACCCCTTTGAAGTCGATTTGGTGTTAGGGTTACGTCGGAAATTATGTTGATACCGGCAGAATTTCGAGTTTTATCCATGAAAAATTCATCGAGTTAGATTGTGACTTCGGTATCTCGCTTATTCCTGTCTTGTCATTGTAAGTGCCATCTCGTTCAAGCAAGTGCCCCATATGGGAGGATTATATATATGAGAAGAGATGAAGAGGTCAGCCAGTAGCAGAAAATACCGGTTTGAGAAGCTGGCGAGGCTCAGGTCTTCACTCACTCCAGCCACCCACATCTACATATGAAAATAGTTCCATCTCAACATGCAAATCTACATAAGGGAACTTACTCCGGAATTAAATGATATTTGTGACGAGAGAGGAGCCACAAGAATTGCGGGGGCAAAGAGGATAGGAGAAAGAGGAGCCTCAAGGGTAGTGAGGGAACGAAGACGGAAAAAAGGAGCGGGGGAGGGGGGCGTTAGTAAACAAGGAGGGGACACGAGAGGAAAAAAGTAGGGGGGAAGAGACGGGTAGAAACAATTAGGGAAGAAGTATACTAAACCTGGTAGGGGAGAGATTAGAGAAAACTATGTAAACACGAGTAATGAGTTAAGTTAGAAGAGCCTGGGTGAAGGAAGGGACACGACATATTGAGGGTGAGATTCAAGCAGAGGGTTCGGAAAGAAGGACAATGAAGCGGAGAAACGTGGTCACCTGAGGTGAAGGTGGGGAAGGAGCAACTAGGAGTGATGTGGTTCAACAGCAGCAGAAAATACGTAGATGTTAGCATGGATAAATATGTCTCTTGCAGGACCTCCTAAGACAGTTCAAATCCACATTATCTGAAGTCGGGAAAACAAGCGTGATTCTGCATAAACCAACAAAACAAGAAGTGGGGTCAAAGTAGTAATTCCTCTGGATAGTAATGTAAAGTCCCTGACTTCTTGCACAACCTCTGCCTTCCCACTCTACTTACATGAATATATAGTTGGAAGAACAAAGTGTAGATTTTTTTACTGATAACGCTAGATGTAATTCTAGAAAGATTTTAAAAAGCTTACACTCTACCTAAGGTATATTCCGAGGTCAACGACCTAGAAGTCCGGTCCCAGACCAAGATGGTCTGATCAAGCAGGCTGTTGGTGCTAACCACACAAAGTCCAACAACCACCACAGCCTGGTTGATAAGGGATCGATTTGAGAAACACGTCCAGCTCTTTCTCGAAGACGTTCAAGGGTCTATTGGCAATCCCCTATATACAAGAAGTGAGGACGTTAAAAATTCTTGGTTTCTTCTCACTTTCCCTTAGTACCTTTGATATACCTTTGAAGAATTTCGAGTTTCTCTACTCTCTGAGCCCGGCCATTGGCCAGGCTCGTCTGGTGCTTGCCTGACCAACCAATTTGTTGCTACTGGAGGCCCGCCGCTCTACATATTCATCACAGCCTGGCAGATCTGGCACCTGGTGAAGACGCTAGTCCAGTTTCCTCTTGAAGGCTTCTACACTTGTTCCAACTGTGTTTGATATCTTCTGGTAAGATGTTGAATATTGCACCATTGCATTTCATTGGGAGTATTTTGCACTATTTGCCAAAACTCTTACTTTCATTGGTAATATGCATGTGTGTGTGTGTGGGGGGGGGTGGTTTGGTGTGTGTGTGGTTTGGTGTGTGTGTGTGTGTGTGTGTGTGTGTGTGTGTGTGTGTGTGTGTGTGTGTGTGTGTGTGTGTGTGTGTGTGTGTGTGTGTGTGTGTGTGTGTGTGTGTGTGTGTGTGGGGTTGGGTGTGTGTGTGTGGGGTTTGGTGTGTGTGTGTGTGTGTGGGGTTTGGTGTGTGTGTGTGTGTGTGTGGGGTTGGGTGTGTGTGTGTGTGTGTGTGTGTGGGGTTTGGTGTGTGTGTGTGTGTGTGTGTGTGTGTGTGTGTGTGTGTGTGTGTACTCACCTAGTTGAGGTTGCGGGGGTCGAGTCCGAGCTCCTGGCCCCGCCTCTTCACTGATCGCTACTAGGTCACTCCCCCTGAGCCGTGAGCTTTATCATACCTCTGCTTAAAGCTATGTATGGATCCTGCCTCCACTACATCACTTCCCAGACTATTCCACTTCCTGACAAATCTGTGACTGAAGAAATACTTCCTAACATTCCTGTGATTCACCTTCCAACTGTGACCCCTTGTTGCTGTGTCCCATCTCTGGAACATCCTGTCTGTCCACCTTGTCGATTCCTCTCAGTATTTTAGATGTAGTTATCATATCCCCCATATCTCTCCTGTCTTCCAGTGTCGTCAGGTCGATTTCCCTTAACCTCTTCTCGTAGGACATAACCCTTAGCTGCGGGACAAGTCTTGTTACAAACCTTTGCCATTTCTCTAGTTTCCTTACATGCTTGGCAAGGTGTGGGTTCCAAACTGGTGCTACAAACTCCAATATGGGCCTAAGTACACAGTGTACAGGGTCCTGAATGATTCCTTATTAAGATGTCGGAATGCTGTTCTTAGGTTTGCTAGGTGCCCGTATGCTGCAGCAGTTATTTGGTTGATGTGCGCCTCAGATGTTCCCGGTATTATACTCGTCCCCAGATCCTTTTCTCTGAGTGAGGTTTGTAGTCTCTGGCCCCCTAGACCGTGCTCTGTCTGTGGTCTTCTTTGCCCTTCTCCAATATTCATGACTACACTTGGTGGGGTTGAACTCCAGGAACCATTGCTGGACCAGGCCTGCAGCTTGTCCAGATCCCTTTGTAGTTCTGCCTAGTCCTCGTCCGATTGATCTTTTCTCAACTTCATATCATCTGCAAACAGGAACACTTTTTAGTGTATTCCTTCCGTCACGTCCTTCACAAATACCAGAAACAGCACCGGTCCTAGGAGTGACCCCTGTGGCACCCCGCTCGTTACAGCTGCTCACTCTGACACCTCGCCACGTACCTTGACTTGCTGTTGTCTTCCTGATAGATATTCCCTGATCCACTGTAGCACCTTTCTTGTTATCCTGGCCTGGTCCTCCAGCTTTTGCACTAATCTCTTGTGTGGAACTGTGTCAAACGCCTTTTTACAGTCCAAGAAAACGCAATCTACCCACCCCTCTCTTTTGTCTTACTGCTGTTACCCTGTCATAGACCTGCAGTAGGTGACGCAAGATTTCTCGTCCCTGAAACTGTGCTCCACTACTCTTCTCCATGACCTTGCATACTATATATGTTAGTGACACTAGTCTGTATAGCTTAATGCTTTGTCTGTCTCCCCTTTTTCAAAAACTGCGACTACATTTGCTGTCTTCCATACCTCAGGCAGTCGCTCTGTTTCGATAGACGTGAAGTTTGTTAGTGGTAAACATAGCGCCTCTGCTCCCTCTCTCAGGACCCATGGAGAGGGGTTATCCGGCCCCATCTCTTTTGAGGTATCTAGCTCGTTTAACAGCCTCTTCACTTCTTCCTCGATTTTATGTACTGTATCCAACACTTGGTGTACCCCACCTCTCCGTCTTTCTGGAGTCCCTTCTGTCTCTGTGAACATTTCTTTGAGTCTCATGTTGAGCACCTCGCATGCTATGCGGAGATTTCTTGTGACCTCTCCTCCTCCCTTCCTCAGCCTGATTACCTGGTCGATGACTGGTGTTTTCCTCCTGATGTGGCTGTACAACAGCTTTGGGTCAGATTTGGCTTTTGCAGCAATGTCATTCTCATACTGTCTTTCGGTCTCCCTTCTTACCTGTGCATATTCATTTCTGGCTCTACGACTGCTTTCCTTATTCTCCTGGGTCCTTTGCCTCTATACTTCTTCCATTTTCTAGCACACTTGGTTCTGGCCTCCTTGCACCTTTGGGTAAACCAAGGGCTACAAAACGTTTGCCATGTTGTTTGAGCTACTTTACAAATAAATCTATCTTCCCCTTGGGTGAATGCGGCACACTTGTAGCTTAATGTATTGCTGCCTTTCACACATTTTTTTTTATCACTACTCCTCCTTTACACTTACACGCTTCATTCCCTTACCCTATGGTAACACCTTCGTTTCCCCCTCTTCCCCTCCACACTGTACTACTGGCCACTGTAAGAGTAACTGCTGTATCGGTATATCATAACTCACGACTCAGATAAAATTTGAAACCTTATCACTGTGACATTTTCTGATTTAACTTCATTATTTTTTCCTTCCGATTTGGTAGAATCGGAATCATATGCCCCTTTACCAGTTGCTCCTTTGGCATACACTTTGTACGCCGCTAAACCATGATTATAAATATACATGTTATGTCTTCCAGAACATTCAGAACACTCGTAATCGTTCAACAATTGCGAGGGGGCAGGAGCAACTGGCATTAAACACATGTTGCCTTGGTATCACAACACTTGCCCAACCCATGTGTTAAGCAATCTTGCGTCTTAAACTCTCCACGATTTTGATAATACTAGACGTTAGTAATAGTGGTCTAGTTTTTTCAATTTCTTTGCTGCCACCTTTGTACTTTAAGACTGAGTGATAACCCGTTTTCAGACCTCGTCTCCATAGGATATTTAAGGCGTAAGTGGAACAAAATGGAAGATGTACAAAAGTAGGAGTAAATAGAATACGAATCAATGATTACTGAAACAAATAATAATTAGGTAGGGTCAGGTGTTATGAATAGATCCCTTTTAGTTAGCCAAGTAGGTTTATACACAACTATCAACGTACCTTCTTCTAGGCTGATTGTCGTAATCGTTGAAGCCTCCGTAGCCATCATTCTGTAAAGAAAGAAACCTTGTCAATTGGGTGGGACGACCATCATATTTAGTTGATGATTCATCCTCCAAAAGTTATCATAATCTTCCCCTTAAGTTAAAAAAGAGAGGCAGAGATACATTTAATTGTTAAAGCTGACATGCTTTTGGACTAATTATTTACCGTGCGCACATACCTTATCTGCAGGTTTAAGTCCTCCCGATCGTTATATTACAACAATATGGAGATTACCAACAAGAGGTGTACCATGCTGGAAGTCTAATGTGACTTAACAAAGGCGAGTGAATTATTTTCATATCGTGCGAAACCTATAGAAGGTTACACAGCACCTGGACGAGTTGAATCTAGATAACGTAAGTTTAATCCAGATAATACAATACAATGAAAAGCAAGAGTCATAGGCACAATTAGAAAACAGTCAACATAAGTAATATAAGACCATTCAAGCTGTTACCTGCCGATATGAACAAAAAAGTGCAAAAAACCCGTATGTAATACCAACAAGTTGTGGTTAAGATACACGAGCAAACACTTGGGACATTTTATTATAGAAACGTTTCAATCCTGAGACCTTGTTCACAAGGTCACCAGGACTGAAAAAGTTTCCATCATGCTCTAGGTGCTTCCTCATGTACCTAACCATAGGCAATAATGTTGAAATAAAACAATATACACACATTATATGCACGCACGCACACACACACACACACACACACACACACACACACACACACACACACACACACACACACACACACACACAATAATCGCTGAAAAAATAGTAAAAATACAATTGGGAAATCACGAAACCGCTTAGAATTTCATTATTTTTTTCACATTGGTTATTCTATATATTGTGATATCGCCTGTTTACTATGATCTTATTAACATATAGAGAGACGCAGGGGGAAGGGGTCGTTTTGTCGCCAGTCTGGGTGTATCATCTGCCTCTACAATTTCAAACCAAAACAGGGATGGAGATGGGGAGAAGATAGTCAAAACGTAAGGTCGAAAGAACCAGCTAAGCCCCAGATAATTAGCAAAGCCTTAAATCTTCAACTTTCAGCACTTGATTTTTTTTTATTATTCAGTCGTGGCAACATAATGGAAGCTCATACTAAATGATTTTAGATGTCTGTGGGGAACATTCTGGATACTTTTGCACAAAGGACTTTGAATTTCTAAGAGATAATTCCAGCATGAAATCTGACCTGCAACATTCAGTATGAACAACCAGAATACTCAGGTTGGCTCTTTTTAATTACCCTTACCCATCACTATTTCCTGCTTAGCATTTAGTGTCAAAGTAGAGAAACTGCACAGGCACAAGAAGCTTCAATAACAATCTGTTTTCCTCAGTTGCAACTCTTAAAATGTATGCTGGAATTTCGGGATACGCCCCCTGTTGCCAGATATTAGTCACCTATCTTTTGTAATTTCATTATTATTCGATAACTATGGAAATGTAGGTTAATATAAGTTACCCTAATGTATCCTAAGCCAAGAGGGAGTAACTTATATTAACACATAATTCAAATTTAAGCATGCAGTAATGTATTAAGGTCAATTCGAATGAAGCTGAAGGTCGTGAATAATAATAAAATTCAAACAATAATGAGAGCGACGAGCAAACATGTAAACAAGAAGATTATGGGAAGTGAAACCGCCAGTGAGTAGGATGGGAGACAGCAACACGAGTATCCTAAGATGTGTGGCTGGCACAATAATAATATTAGACACCCACCCAACCGTCGCCAGAGAAACCTTAATAAAACTTTTCTCGCAACTCCCTGACTGTGGAAGCTCCACCTTCCCAGTAATGAAACTTTCCAAGGCCGCCTCTCTTACTAATTTACCGTTACTATCCCCCCCACCCTGCTTAACGTGTAGACAATAATTAAATTTGACGTGCCACAGGAAGTACGCCTCTGGGCGCTTCAAGAAAAACTCGAACTTACTGAGGAAACATTATGACGCTGGTTCCTTCCCCACCGCCAGTCGTAAACTTAGTTCCTTCTCCCACTTGCCCAACTCACCCTCTGCTATTATAGCACCCATTCTGAGACCAGGCACATCTCTACCCAGATACCAAATGTTCATAGCTGAAGTGAGATCAGTTTCTGCCTTCCTTCGTTTGATATACTTCTGATGAGTTTGAATTTTTCTACTCCTGACTCTGGGCCAAGCTTGTCTGGTGCTTGCCTGGTCAACCAGGCTGTTGCTGCTGATGGCCTGCTAGCCCACATATCCATCGCAGCTTGGTTGATACTTATCTGGTTTCCTCTGGAAAACCTCTACACTTGTCCCAACAGTACTCCGGTATCTTCTGGAAAAGACCCCGGATGTTGATACAATGTTCTCTTATCGTGCCCACAGATACTTTTCACTGTGTTTATTTTACACTTCCATCTCTCTCACTCCAGTGTGTTATGGCAATATGCAGATCTGGGAATATAGCCCAACCCCTCTGATATACCTTTTGTACCACTGATGAGTTCCAAGAGATTTTCTACCCCCAGAGCCCGGGTACTATCTATGATTGTGAACGTATCTCTCTCCTTCAGCGAGTGACTATATAGGACTGAGGCCTTCCCAGTAATTTAAATGCTTTCTTGGTTCTATGAGGGCCGCAAATGATCTCTGCAGCTGTTCCAGCTTCTACCCTGCCCTGAACGGGACGTCAACATTGAATACTCTGAAGAGAAAGCACAAACGATCAGAATAGTGTTGCCATTGGCACTATTTCCCGTTATATTCCTGGCTGTCGTGATACACCCATAACCTGCACTTAGGAGAGTGGAATTTATGACAACGTTTTGTTCCGACTTGGACTAAGGTCCAAGTAGGACCGAAACACTGCCATTATGTTTGTCTCCTAAGTGCAGGTTGTGTATTGTTCCAGCCACGATGTTGTGACTTTTTATTATTATGATATGCGTCTTGTGTTCTTTGAAAACAAAGGTCAGCTCTTTTCCATACTCCTTTCATGCTTTTTCATCCTCCGGATTTTTTTATATTATACACACTAATGCAGATGGAATAAGAGTGAGCAGTGGCATGAACGAATCATGGAGGCATCCCCAGACAGCACTCAGAGAGCGCTTACGGAGATAACAGACACGATCTTCCAGACGAACTATAAGATTTTCAGGAAAGACTGAGGGAATAGTAGCACTTTATCAGAAACCACTGGAGCATTGAGATGGGAGGAATGGACAGAGAAGAAGCACCAGGGGTCCCAAGGTGGTGATAGTAGGGATGTACGAAGGCAAAGTCGAGAATATGATGAAAGCAATAGTGGATACGCTAGCTGAGGTGGCCAGAATGGCCCACATGAGCAGCGCAAAGCTGCTAGTCATAGAGGACTAACCACAAGATTGACTAGAACCTAGATCCACATGGGGGACCAGAAACGTGGAGGGCTAAGATGATGGTGACAATGATGAGCTTCTTGCACCAACATGTTAAGAGATACAACGAAAGAGGAGGATGAACCAGCAATTTGGACCTAGTATTCACCCAATGTGGTTCAACATAGGGGATATTACATATGAAATGCCCCTTGGTGTCAGCTATCACACGGTCCTGAGTTTCGAATACCTTGTGGAATTAACTGTAAAGAGTGAAGTAACAGGAAGTGGTGAAGCGAAACTTCAGAACAGGGGATTACACAGGCATGAGGCAATCCTGTATCAGGTAAAGTGGAAAAGAGAACTAGTGGTAAAAACAGCAAATTAGACAGAGTATGTGGCCAGAAAGTGCAGGAGGCAGAAGTTTATACTCAAGAGCAACATATACAATAGAAAGACCAGAGCCCATGGTTTACCCAGAGGTGAAGTGAGGCCAAAGTCAAATGTGCTAGAGCACAGGAAAAATGCAGAATGTAAAGAACTCGGGAAAACAAGGAGCTAAGCCAAAGAGCCATAAACGAGTATGCGTGGATAAGAAGGTTGGCTCAATGACAATTTGAGAATGAAAAAGGACTGAAAGCCAAATACTACCCAAAGTTGTTACACATCCACATCCGGAGGAAAACAACAAAAAGTGACCAGGAAGTCTGTGAAGACCTCATCACATGATTAAGGGAGGTATTCTTAGAAAACCGAAACAGAACACACTAGCAAGCATTATACACAATACACGGAACTAGGAAGATGTGAGGAAGATACCGCAAAGGCAGTGGGACCACGCATCTTTCCGTTGGTCCTGAGAAAAGGAGTCGAGGTAGTGTGTGCTGCTAGTAATAATCAAGTCTATCGACACAGGGTAACTGCCAGAGGTGTGAACAACAGCAAATGAAGTCCCAATTCTTAAGGAAAGAAGACATTCAGGCAGCGTTAAAGTACAGACCAGGGTTACTGATATGTACAGTATTCAATTAAGAAATCAATATATTCAATTAAAGAGAAATAAAAAAAGGAATAAGAAAAGCAAAAAGGGATTATGAGGCTAAGGTCGCAAGGGACTCGAAGACTAACCCAAAAGGTTTCTTTCAGGTATACAGAAGTAAGATTAGGGACAAGATAGGCCCACTTAAGAGTAACTTAGGTCAGATCACTGACAGTGATAAGAATATGTGTGAAATTTTCAATACCTACTTCTTCACAGTTTTTACCCAGGAAAATACTAGCGAAATTCCTGAAATAATGGATTATGTAGAACAGGACGATAATAAACTATGTACGATTGCAGCAACTAGTGACATAGTCCTCAGACAAATAGAGAAATTAAAACCTAACAAATCCCCAGGCCCTGATGAACTGTTTGCAAGGGTGTTAAATGCATGGTGCCTGATAAGTGGAAAATGGCAAATGTAATACCTATTTACAAGACAGGAGACAGGTCCTTAGCTTCGAACTATAGACCAATAAGCCTTACCTGCATAGTGGAAAAATTTATGGAATCAATAATTGCCGAAGCAATTCGTAGCCATCTTGACAGGCATAAATTTATTAATGAATCTCAACACGGTTTTACAAGGGGGCGTTCCTGTCTTACGAATTTACTAACTTTTTTCGCTATGGTGTTTGAGGAGGTAGATTATGGTAATGAATATGATATTGTGTATATGGACTTAAGTAAGGCTTTCGATAGAGTTCCACATCAGAGGCTATTGAGGAAACTTAAGGCACACGGAATAGGAGGAGAAATTTTTTCCTGGCCAAAGGCATGGCTGACAAATAGGCAGCAGAGAGTTTGCATAAATGGGGAGAAATTAGAATGGGGGCGCGTCACAAGCGGTGTTCTGCAGGGGTCAGTGTTGGGCCCGTTGTTGTTCACAATTTACATAAACGACACAGATGAGGGAATAAATAGCGACAAATTTGCTGATGACATCAAAATAGGCCGTCCAATTCATTCTAATGAGGACACTAGAGCACTCCAGGATGATTTGAATAGATTGATGCAATGGTCGGAGAAGTGGCAGATGCAGTTTAATCTAGACAAATGCAAAGTTCTAAATGTTGGACAGTAAAATAGCCATGCCACATATTAACTAAATAATGTAGATCTTAATACTACTGATTGCGAAAAGGATTTAGGAGTTCTGGTTAGCAGTAATCTAAAACCAAGACAACAGTGCATAAGTGTTCGCAATAAAACTAACAGAATCCTTGGCTTCATATCTAGAAGTATAAATAATAGAAGTCCTCAGGTTGTTCTTCAACTCTATATATCTTTGGTTAGGCCTCATTTAGATTATGCTGCCCAGTTCTGGTCACCGTATTACAGAATGGATATAAATGCACTGGAAAACGTATTTTTCAAGTTGGAAAAATTCAGATTCAGGAAGGATATAGGAAAGCACTGGTTTGGTAACAGAGTTGTGGATGAGTGGAACAAACTCCCGAGTACAGTTATAGAGGCTTAAAACGTTGTGTAGTTTTAAAATAGGTTAGATAAATACATGAGTGGGTGTGGGTGAGTGTGAATTGGACCTGATTAGCTTGTGCTACTAGGTCTGATGCCGTGCTCCTTCCTTAAGTGGAAGTGACCTGACCAGGTGGGTCATTAGGCTAATCCGGGGGAAGGGGGACATGGACCTGCTTCGCATGGGTCAGTAGGCCTGCTGCAGTGTTCCTTCTTTATGTTCTTATGTAACGGCACGAGATTTTCAGAAAAGTGGTGGAGCACCTAGAAAGGAGTGGGTTCATACATGACAACCAGCACAGTTTCAGAGATGAGAACCCTGTCGCAAACTTATTGGAATTCTACAACAAGGTAACAGAAGTGAAATACGAAAGGTACGAGTGGATTGCATTTTCTGGGACTAAAAAGGTTATGGCACAGTACCACACAAAAGATTACTGCAAAACTTAAAGAAACAGGCAAGAATTACAGGAAAAGCACTACAATGGATCAAGGCATACCTAACAGGAAGGAAAAGTGTGACGGTTCGTAACGAGGCGTCAGAATAGGTGTATGTTACGAATGGGGTTCCACAAGGACCGGTCCTGCGGCTGCTGCTGCCTGTATACATGAATGACATGAGAGAAGGAATAGAGGCAGAGGTATCCCTGTTCGCTGATGTGAAACTAATGAGAATACCAGGAAAGATTACAAATGGACCTGGACAGGCTACAGGCCTGGTCTAAAACTGCTCCTAGAGTTTAACCCCACCAAGTACAAAGTTATGAGGCTTGGGGACAGATATCCCCTGAGGTGGCAATGAACCAACTACTGCAGCAAATACACGTCTGGCAAATCTAAGAATAGCTTTTTGACATTTATGGAGTCATTCACGACATTACACTGTATACATCAGGACCATATTAGTGTTCAGCACCGGTAGGGAACCCACACCTGATAAAGCATATCAAGAAACATTAAAAAGTGCAGAGGTTTTCAACAATACTAGTCCTGAGCTCCCTGATGACACTGGAGGACAGGAGGACTAGGGGTGATATGATAACAACGTACAAAACACAAAGGAATCGACAGGGTGAACAGGGACAGAATGTTTCACTTAGGAACAAGAGGACACAACTGCAATTTGAAAACTCAGATGAGCCATAGGGTATTTTAAGTATTTTTTCAGCCTTCAAGTTGTCAGGAAGTGGCGCAATCTGGAGAGTGAATTGGTAGACGCGAGATCCATACATAGCTTTAAAGAGAGGTATAATAAAGCTCTTGAAGCCAGGAGAGTGGACGTAGTAGCGACCAGCAAAGAAGCAAAGTCAGGAACTATGCCTCGACCCCTACAACCACATATAGGTGTGTACGTACGTACACATTCAACACTCACAAGAAAGATCCCCTCTCCACCACTACCAATCAGATTATAAAAGTACTGTCTAGTGGTGGCCATAGCCAACGTTCTACATCAATTTTTTCCAGCTACAAATTCCACCCCCCTCCCCAGGTCCTCCACTTGAGCATCCTGTTATATAGGCTGTTTTACCTATGATTTATATGTGAACAGTGTCGCGAGTTCTACCCCTCACATTCTAGTTTTTCCTGCTGACCGCCTAGTCAACCAAGCAGTTTGCGCTGGCGACCCGCAGGACGTAGACTTAACGGTTCTGACTCACGAAATCGTAATGACACGATTGCAAACCATTCCACGGGCGAGGATAGAACCCGCGATCAGTCATAAAACTCCAGACCGACGCGTTAGCCACTAGGCCAGCTGGCTACAATAAGATTCATCCAACTAAGTATATTTAAACACCATAGGAAGGTTGCTGGCCCAGTGGCTAACGCGTCGGTCTGGAGTGTCATGACACACTGATCGTGGAATGGTATTTTAACAGTTCTGGTTTCAGACCAGGTACACTAAATTTGTAACAAGAAATACTGAAGGAATATCAATTACAAAGAAAAAAAATTAATTTATATATCTTACACGGTCTTGAGATAAAGGAAAGAACTTAAAGGCCTGCAAGAATTTCATTTAACAAGCCTCACTTACACTATCGTCCGATTAGTCAGGCAACTGCTGGCCTCGGCCCACAATCACAGGTATGATAAACAATTCCTGCAAGATCTTTATCAATGTGTAGGATGACAAATGTTAATAACTGTGCTTACATAGTCCTCTTTCGTATTTTTTCCTCGAGTATCTCTTAACATAAGTAATTTACTTGAATGCGCAAATAGGGGTAATCTCCATGTTACGTAATTCTTTCCATCTCCCTCTTTTGGCTACGATATTTCATCCGCTCTGAAATATATGGCCACAAAACACATTGAAAGAGACAACGAATGTTTCCACGAATATCACTGCTGTCTCTTCAATTTTAAAGTTCTCAAGTTCCTTTATGTTCCTGGCCCAGTAACCCAAGTTTTCAGATAAACACGCTCGCCGAGGAAGCAACGTAAATGGGTATCTCCATGTAAGCTAATTTCCAGAGTATATATGTATCTTTACTGAATTCGTGAAAGTCAAATAAAAGTAAAACATTTTCATATCTCACTAGGTGTGCTGATGTAGCCTGGTCCATGAGTTAAATACTTAGCAATGGTTCAAGCACTTAGCAACGGTTCACTGTTTCTACTACAACGTAATAGAACTATTAAGAAAACATTTATATAGAAGATATATTTATATCAATATAAGTCATAATGAATGCTCATAATACATATTTGGGTCCTCGAACAGTTCTAAAGTTGTTACCTCCCTATTGTACATGCATACAATCCGTAAATCAACAGAATAAGAGTATAGACGCAGCAACCCATCTACCTCTACCATTCTAAATTTGTATATATCGCCCTTCCTGCACACAGAAATCACTCCCTACGAAAGTAAAAGACTGGGCAGGCGATGCAAAATGCCCCCAATAAAAAGTAGGGGCGCCATTGGTACACTAAGAGAAAACACCATAAGTGTCCGGGGCCCAAAACTGTTCAACAGCCTCCCATCAAGCATTAGGGGAATTGCCAATAAACCCCTGGCTGCCTTCAAGAGAGAGCTGGACAGATACCTAAAGTCAGTGCCGGATCAGCCGGGCTGTGGCTCGTACGTTGGACTGCGTGCGGCCAGCAGTAACAGCCTAGTTGATCAAGCCCTGATCCATCGGGAAGCCTGGTCATGGACCGGGCCGCGGGGGCGTTGATCCCGGGAATAACCTCCAGGTATGCGCCTCTAATATGCCACAAAGTTTTTTTTTATGGTAACCTACGTCAAGCCTCGTATGAAAACTCTAGTACATTCATCTTCACAACCCCTCTTCACCAATCTCTGTTGCCTCTTGAAATGTGCGAGACCTCATTAATACTTGTCTGAAGTTTTAAAAATGAGAAAAGAAGCTGAAGGATGGAGGGGAAAATATGCTAAGCCCCATATAAGGTACCTCACTAACAGATCAGCATCAAGTATATATTATCCTGAACAATGCATTTCCTCTACGTTGGCACTTCTCAATCCCTTCTCTCTCTGTGACAATGCCAAGGCGTACCCTGAGATGCAAGACATTCTACTAAGGCAGTAGCGAAGGAGGGGGGAGTAGGAGCGGGGGATTGGGAGGGGGAAGGCCATGTAATAAAGGCCAAGTGGAGTAGGTGGCGGGTCGTGCAGTAATGATCCGCTACAACCATCTAACACACTACCTTCCCTTCCCAGTCCGCTCTCCGTTGTTTACACCCTCAACTTTCCTGTCTTGAAGATTAACAATGTCGTACATGCTTTTTTTATATATATACCGAGTGCCATTAGTACTACTGGCAGTTCCAGGAATATCCTAAACTGACGTTTATGACTAGATAAAACCCACTTGTGGGCGAACAGTCGTAAATAAAGAATCGCATTATAGTGCGTGCCTTTTTTTCCATCGTGATGGTAGTGTATCCCTATTTCTCTTCAACAAAAGCAAGTTACAGTCATTGTTATATTGCAGTCTGGTTGCCTTTAAAATACCTTTGATGAGTTCAAAGATTTTTTTTTTTTACTTCCGGAGCCCGGCCATAGGCCAGGCTCGTCTGGTGCTTGCCTGGTCAACCAGACTGCTGCTGCGGCTGGTGGTTCGCTGCCTCACATCACAGCCTGGCTGTAAGTGTGGAAGGGGGAATGGGAGAAGAGGGGCGGTGTTCTTTACATAGCTTCTAGTGGTTCTACAATATAAATCTATTCTCATTCCGGTACCTTGCTCAACAAGGCCTTGCTGTAAAACCATCTCGTGTGTGTTTGGATCTACTGGAAAGTTTAAATCTCTCATATCCTTTATTTACAGTTTTCGTTATTAATTTACAAATGTGGTGTTTTGCTAGGACGCAAACCTTACTTTCCTTTTAAGACCTTTCATTTCGTTATTGAGAGAATAGTTTTAATTACTGCATTACAAAGTATATAATAATCAGGAAGCACACGGGATGCACATCTTTCCTCTTATTTCTCATACCTGTTAACGAAAGCAGAGAATTGTGTGGTTCCGTGGACTAGAGCGTCATATGTATTTCGCTCACAATGAGGAGAGCCAAAGCAGCATGGGTTCGACTCCTTGGCTAGTCGCAGTGTTGTTATTGATCAATACAACTCGTTCGTGGGCACATTATTATTATGCCGCCCCTCCCCCACACACGTACCAAAACAAACACCATGAAAGATTATAATATATATATTTGCACACTTACTGAGGTTTTAATACTTGATGCTGTGTCCTTTACGCTTAATCACGTCCCTCAGCTGTGTAGGAAACTTTCACACAAATTCTTGAGGGTTTGGGGAGGTATATTATTCCATGCCTCATGATATCCTTGCCTAGTAAACTTTGTTTCACTACTGATCAGAGGTTCTCAATAGGATTTAGGTCTGGGGAACTGCCTGGCCACTGAATTACAGATTTGGCGGTGTGACACGGCGCACCATCCTGCATAAAAACCATAGCCCCACACTTGACCAACGCCTCAGGTAAATTGTCACACAATAACTCCAGGTACTTATACTGGATCATATACTGGTTTTTAGGAAGCACAATGAGTTTCACCAACATTCTGAGCACTGAAACACCCCCAAACCATGAGCGAGTCTGGGTGTTTGGTGGTCCCACAGGTTTAGCGTGGGTCTAGCGGGTCACTACATCTGGGCCGGTACACATGTACCCCACGGTTACAGGGAATGGTATAGGTTGCTTCATCACTCCAAAGTACTTCAGACCACTGATGAAGATTCCAGTGAAGATATTTCTTTGCATAATCCAGCCTACGTTTCTTCTGTGGCTTGGAGAGGATCGGTTTCTTAACCTGGCGGTGACTACTGTAGCCCAGTTCTGACACACGTCTGTTAACAGCTCTTGCAGACACCTGAGAGAAGATGTGGGTTCTTTTCATTCAGTTCTCTAGCAGTTATCTTAGGTGTACTGTCTAACTGCTTCATAATCCCTTTATGCTCTTCTTATTCCTTTTTTTTTATTTCTCTCTAACTGAATATACTAATTTTTTAACTGCCCATCCCCTCTTTCGATACGCCTATACATCTCTCTCTTCTGACCAATGAGATGTTTTAATCTATTGTTCATCCATTTGAGATCATTTTTGTTAGATCTAATTTCCCTACTCGGAACAAAAGTTGTCTGGGCAACTAGAACTATGCTCTGAAAAACATATTGGCAACTAAGACCACGTACCTGACCCATAGTCAGGTCATCCCAATTTAGCCCACCCAGGTAATCGGCCAAGCAAAAGTCTGGGACAGAAATTTGACTGCAGTTATCTGGGTAATTCCATGATATATTTAAACTAAGTGATTTGTTATTGCTTTCCCCAAGCTCATCATTAACCTCAAGATTATTAATTAGTAATTCTTTGTTGGCAAGAACCAAGCCAAGCAGACTGTTTCCTCTAGTTGGTTCTGTCAAAAACTGTTTTAAGAAGCAATCCTGAACCATATCAAGAAAGTCACTAGACTCAAGATTTCCTGTCACAGTGTTCCAGTCAATTTGTCTAAAGTTAAAATCTCCCATTAACACAACATTTTCATATCTAGATGCCTTATGAATTTCGTCCCATAACAGCTTACTGCACTCCCTATTAAGGTTTGGGGGGCTATAAATCACACCCAAAGCTAATCTGTCACGATCCTCGTGAAAATGTAGCCAAACAGATTGTGTGTCCGATGTTTCTAATCTTATATCATGTCTAAGACAACAATTTAAATTATCTCTGACATACATCTACCACTCCACTACCCTTCCTGTTAGCTCTATCAGTGTGGAATTGTTTATAGCCCTATATGTTGCATTCAGAAGGCATTTCTCTAGCTTTCAGGTTGAACCATGTTTCTGTTATAGTAATATCTATATTACCTGCACTTGCAAGTAATCTTAGCTCATCTATCTTACTTCTTAAGATTCCTACTACGTATTTGTATAGTAAACCTTAATTAAGGGAGCTAGTCACTCGTTGCCCTCTTTCTTTGTTGATCAATTGTTTTGTCTTTACTAGCAACTTTACTTTGAATATTGTCTTTTAAACATATCCCTGAGGTATCCCGGTAATATGTGCTGTTTTCAACCCTAATACTGCAGCCTGATTGTTTCCCACAAACACACATACCTCTATAATCTATCAGTTTAAAGTCCTAGACAAGTTATCAATTACCCCTTCAATCGAATTGGCTAAAGCAACCACTCCAGCCCCAGAGAGATGAACCCCATCACTTGCATACATATCACGTTTGCCACAGAATTTGTCCCAGTTATCAATGAATGGGATTGCATGTTCCTTGCAGTACCTGTCTAGCCAGCAATTTATGCCAATTGCCCTAGACATCCATTCATTGCCCACTCCCTTTCTAGGCAAAATGCTACATATGATTGGGATCCCTCCCTTAGACCTGACTAGTACTATGGCTGACCTGTACTTATCCAGTGGCTCATGTCTCCTGCCCTTCCCAATGTTATTACCCTCAGCACTAAGGCAGATAATGGGCTTGCTCCCATTACCTGACATCATAATATCCAACCTACTATGTCACCAACACCAGCTCCTGGGAGGCACACCCTCTGTCTGACCTTCCTATCTCTGTTACAAAAAGCACAGTCCATATACCTTACCTGAGAATCTCCTACAATATACAGCTGTATTCCAGCCTAGAGAGGAACAGCCTCAGAGGTGAATGAAGAAGTGGGGAGTAAACTCCATACATGGGTATAAGAAATGAGGCAATGAGTAAGTGAACCAGGTTAAGAGGAAGTCAGGAGCCTAGAGACCACCACTCACAAATAAGGGTAACCCGTACATCACACCAAGAGCACACATGCAATGCCAGGGTCGCATTATATTACAGTACTTACAAATTGAATAACTAATAAATTTAACTAATGGAAGATAATTGCTTGGAAGAGCAAGCCGCCTCTCACTACGTTCCAGTTGCTTCTCAGAGATTGCCTTTCACGAGACCTTCCACACAATGCATGAATGTCTTGCCAGTTTCCCCGACCTCATTTCTTCACACCCCGTTACCTCGCTATTGTTACATCCGAGAACATTTTACCTCTAGATACCAACCTGCAATTCAACTTGACGGGACAGTTCCTCAGATCGTACAACCCATTAAAAATTCTTCATTTTAAAACACGACTTATCCCTACTCCAACACCCACCCTGCTCCACTCCAATCCTTCATCATACTCTTCTCGCCTCCACTTCCTCTCCATACCTATGACCTATTTCGAGTGTTCTACCCCCCTTCACCTACTATTTTTTCTATGTATAAATGTTCTCACTGCTTAGTGGTAACGACAGTTTCTGATATGTTGCCAGTGTGTCGGATCCTCTTGCGCTTTTTTAACATTATTCTTTCACCATAAACAATTTATACCCTAGCTCGAACTGTTGATTCAGCTTTTAGTTTTCCTTGCGTGTGGTACTGTTGTACTCTTCTCTTGCCACTTTTATTTTGTACATTATCCAATACCTAGCGTCAGGGAGTTATTCCTTTGGTGACCTCACATTGCTTTCAGTTACCACAAGGTTGAATAACACTATGAAAAGGCAGCCTTGCGCTCCTTGCCCAATCTCGCATTCTTATCTTTTAACCTAAGTCAGTGTCTCTAACAAAAAGGAAGGCTCATGTTCTATCTTCACTTTGGACACAGGCGCTCCCGACAAATTTACTGAGCTATTCTCCGCAAATTTGCCGAGCTATTTTCCACTGAAGTAGGTCGTAAGCTCCATCTGGCCGAGATGAGTACGTCGACCAACTCGCACAAGAGCTCTAAACCCAACCTATCCATTCCAAACCCTCTCTACGCTATCAACATTCTCTGCAACTATTCGCATTTATCGATACTCCTGCAACTGCATGAACAACTTAAATCCCTAAGCATTTACGAGATTCCTAAAGGGTCACTGCTGGCGCGAGTGGATGTCGGAGATAGCACCAGTGTTCAGCTGCTGTTCCTCCGCCTTCACCGATGCTTACCTTTGATAAATTCCGAGAGCTTTTCTACTTCCGGAGCCCGGTCATAGGCCAGGCTGGTCCGGTGCTTGCCTGCTCAACCAGGCTGTTGCTGATGCTGCTGGTCCGGTGACCCATACATCCATCACAGCCTGGTTATTTAGCAGCACTAAATACACTGCATAAATAAACTAGCAAGAAAAATATATATATATTTGCAAAATTTATCTGTCATCTTGCATATCTACGAATCGGAAAGCGGTAAGCAATTCTGATGTACAAAACCCTTTAATAGACTTCAGTGCTGTCTTATGGGAGGACGGTGGTACAATTCTAAATGGTTGCTGTCAGCCACAGCAACCCGGTGCCACACAGGAACAACAGTCTAGGGGGGAAAAAAGTTACATCCACAGAAAAAAAAAGCAGCAACAACAGCGGCAACAGCAACAGTCGCAACCAGGCGCTCCAGAGCTTATCACGAAGTGTTTCCCGGCTGGTTCCCTCTTATCCCCCAGCCTGAGGTTGGTGCACACTAGTCACCGCTCACCCCAGCTCCAACACCCACCCACACAATGGACCTGGCGTCCCCACTACCCCCCTCCGACATGTCGGGTGAGGGACTAGTGGGGATTTTCCGGCCCTTAACGAGACAAGGGGCACGACACACCACCCCTCGCCCACAACACCAACACCCAACATTTTTCCTTGTATGACCTTGCACACGTAAGCCTACAAACCCCCCTTCCATGTTCCACATGATGAACAAAGGATAATACACGTCTAACTCAATGATACTGGCGAAGGGCCCAGCAAACAAATCTAATCATTTAAGAAACAGCAAACTAATCACGTGGCCCCAAACGTAGCATGTTCTACACTTAAATTAATTTACGGCAGATTTTAGCATGAAAGGAGAGCAATTTGGTTCGGGTAGGTGCAACAAGCCACCATGCTCCCCAAGGGACCAAGGTGTCATTTTTCTGTGTTGTCACGGAGCCAAGGAGAGTAGCCAATCCACCCAGACACGAACATGGAAAAGTGTTAAAAACAAACACAAAGAAATCCTATTAAAGTGTTGCTGCTACCAGACATATGATAAAAAAATTAACATTTTATTAAATAAGGCAAATCCCAGTTAAGGAATAATACAAATGTGTCTTTCACGTTTTTTAAAACACATGTGAGAGGTATATACAAGTGATGTAACTCATGTCTAAAGTAAAAGAGTAGTTATTGTAAGTAAATATGAAGTAGGTGGGCGGGGCCTGTGGTGTGGAGAAAGCTGCCTCGTACGATCAATCATTGCTCTTTAACTCCTTTGAGGTTCCTCTTAGCTTCATTCATATACTTATGTATATTAACCCTGTGTACAACTATGACTAACACTTACATTTCCTCAATTTTAAACAATGAAACTCCAAACACACCTACGATATAAAGAAAACGCACGTAGTCAAATGATTGCAACTGTCATTAATAAACCAAATACTAATGTTGTCAGTAAGCCATTTTTTGGACAGAAGATTGAAAATCCAAATAAACTTTTCCATGAATTAATCTCAGAACTCTGCCGATATACCTGAAGGACGTTTCCGGGAGTTACGGTCCCCGCGACCTGGTCCCAGACAAAGTCTCCAGGTGGATCAAGTCTGATCCATCAGGCTGTTATTGTTGGCAGCACGTAGTCCAACATATGAACCCCAGCCCTAACCCCACTCTACTTCGAAGAAGTCTTTCACCCACAGCATTCCCATATACTGTCCCAGATCCAGATTCGTGTAACACTCAAGAATTGCAAGAAACCACTATCATGTGACTTAAATATTCTATGGAGATGGAGCTAGACACTTGTCATCCCAGTCTCATTACAAGGACATATCCCCCACACCACAATAGTGGCAGTGTGGCAATCGGCAAAAAATAAGACTTAAGACCCATAGAAACGACATCCTGAATGCTCCAAATATTTGCAAGAATTTTAAGCAGCAAGGGTACTGATCACGCGGAGTCACAACTACACAACTCAAAGCAACATAGGTTTTGAGCAGGTCGTTTCTATCTTTGGCAACTGCTGTACCATTACGAGTCTTGGATGCACTGGAAGACAAAATGAAAATGTAACACACATTCCGCAATCGTGTCAATGAATCTTCCGTGTCATCGGCCAGAAGTGTGAACAAACTTAGACGAAAGAGGAAATATCCCACCATTTATGTCCAAGATATACTTAATTCTTACGTAAGCTGCTTGGGAGGGGGAGAAGAGGATAGTGGCACCCATCCAAGAGTAGAGTCCCCCTACCCCTAGACAAAAGCCACAAACCCTACCACCAAGTTAAGGTGACCAAGTATCTGGGGATTTTAATAAGCGTGAGAATGGTATAACAGAACACAAAATGCACGCAAAACAAGCAACTAGAAATTGCTGATACTGGCATCCACTGAGGACCTGGGAAACTAAGCTGAAAAAGACCAAACTTTCCAGTGGGCCATAGAAAACGATAAGAATGTAAATTTCAGTTACTAAGCTATTAAAAAATTGACATATATACTGGAACAGTGCATAACACAAATGACCTCACACTGAAGGATCAAAACAGTGTTACTGTCACAACCACAAAGAACATGATAGCCTGAATAACTAGAACCTTCTTTCTCGCATAGGTTCTAAGGAGGTGCTTACCGTAAGTTCTGCTGTGTACATATACATTTTCCAGTTCAGCAATTTCGCCAACCTCATAGGAGGATAATTAATTTGAATTTTTATCTACCCAAGCAATTTACTGCTATGAATACTAGCTTATAGTGACAATTTATAGTCACTAGATATCATTATCACAAAATATTGTAACTGAAACAATTCTTAAACTGAGGTCTAAACAAATTTTGACGCTAGAACAAAAAATAAAAATTAGTTGATGCTATGCACCTCCTAGGTTAGGACTTCGGACATGAGAACTAGGGGTATGCTAATTTGTATCGATGAGTCACGAAATTGTAATAAAACGATAGTAAACAAACCATGGTATGACGCCAAGGGTTTAAAACCCCACCCGTAGCGTGGTTTGGTATCGATGGGTATTGGTTAAATTTGACGTTATCACTAATGGCAAAAATTCTGGTAACATCCCATCCCCAGTAAGAACAGCATTCAGGTACATCAACAGTCTTCTTATCTCTTTATGACGTATGTTAGACCTACAAGAGTATACAGCATCAGTGTACCTTTGATGAGTTCCGAGTTTTTCTACGCCCAGAGACTGGCCTTGGGCCAGGCTCGTACAGATTTGCTATAAGCCCCCCCCCCCCCGAGCAAAAAGGAATGACCAAAGAAACTAAACCTTGGAGTATTGGAAGAGAACTAGGGGAGATATGATTATGACGTACTAAATACACAAACTTCATTGTGAAGGCAAACAGACAACTTGAAATAAAGATGCTAAATCGGATGGATGTATGAAATTATTTTCAGAATGAAGGTGACGAGGAAATCGAGCGAACTGCATAAGAAATGTTAAATAAGGTATAACAAGTCCATTTGTCCCATGAGGACAAGAAAATCCAATACAAACAGTCGAGTACAAATGTGCGAGTACATGCTCACCCAGATAACACCACCACCACCAAAGTGGGCTAACCCAGTTCACCTTACAAGTTGGCCGTCCCGTTACTCTCTCTACCTTGAAACTTGAGCCACACTTTCACTAGGGATCAGAACCCCACGGCCACCGGCACTCATGCCAACACTGTACTACACTACAACCTAGTTTACCACAATACACAGCACCACCACCATCATAACACTGCCTACTCAATACCGTCACAACAATGCCTGCCCAGCATCACCATGACCACACCCCCCACACAACACAACACTACCACCACAACACTACTCATCCCCAAAACAACGCTGCTCAACACTACCACCAACACGCTATACACACACACACCACCACCACTACGGCACCGCCCAACACCACCATAGTGCCCAATATCCCCAACGCAACACTACCTTGCACCTCAGCACTTTCCAACACCACCACCGCCACCACACTGCTAAACATCACTACCACCTCGCTAACGCAACCATTCATATAATATTTAACTTATTTTACCTGTATGCTATCGAAATGTGTATTATAATGCCTTAAGATCAGTAGAACATACAAAAATAACTAACATTATTTTGCCTTTTAAAACCTAGTGGTCAATGAAGTATTAAATTTGTTATATCACCTAATTACCACAGACCACTGGAAACTACATACTAGCTCACGTGAGTAGTGATTCTAGTCACGAACTAACATGTCGTTAGTTCACGTGACCAGAATTACTACCCAGTTTAAACTGTTATGATTCCACGTTGTCTTCTACTAATGGTTTACATACATAAACAGAACAATGGACGGGGAGTCCAACTGCGGTCCATGCGGGTAGCAAAGCTCAGTGCTGTAATCCTTCAGTCACCAGATATCACCCCCCCCCCACCCAGTGCTGTAATCCTTCAGTCACCAGACATCTCACCCCCCCCCACACACACTTTCATGGGGCGTGCGTGCGTGCGTGCGTGTGTCGTGTCTAAGCCGAATTTGCCAAACAGACCGAACTCCCTTAAAAATTTGACTGTCAAAAACATTTACAGACTGATATATTTTCTTCAGTGACAATTATACAAAATGTTTAATTTTTGGCCCAAATCTAACTTAGAAACCTCACCTAATCTATTGTAAAGTAGCTTTTTTTTTTTTTTTTTTTTTTTTTACTAAATTCTATGTACAGCACAGGTCAGTTTAAATTTACTTAATATTTAAAATCAATGATATCATCATATTCAAATTCATTTTCGCTGATCTGTGGCAAAAACAAATTTTCATTCTTCTAATTCCACACAGAACACCCTAGCCGAATAGGCCAAACTCGCCGGTTAGGCTTTAATCGGCATGGCATTTATAGTACTAAAATACAAACACAGACACACACACACACACACATATTTATTTATTTATTTATATGTCGTGCCAAATAGGTAAGACTTGCGATTTTGGCTTAAATAGCAACGCTCTTCTTGTCGAATAAGGCAAGCAAAAATTTGTGTATGCAATAATTTCGCAAATCATTCTGAACCTAACGAGAAAAAATATATATTTTATTGTGTTTGTTTATTATTAAATTATTGTAAACTTCTCTAAAATATATTTAGTTGGATTAGGCGTTCGACTCCTGCCCTGTCCTGAGAATTTATTTTGGGCTATTCTGGTTTCCAGCAATTTCTCAGGGCAGGAGTCGAACGCTATCTTTATGTTAGTTCCTGTAATCACCCACCGGAGTGGGATGCTGCCCAGATTATTGTACCAAACAGTTCCGTCATGGAAAGAAACATAACTGAATCTTCTCTCTTGAAACATGGAATACAGTATATAACTCAAATTATGGGTTATACAAGCTCGATAGTTATTCAGTAGTCTGTTGTACACAATCTTAAACAACAATGCTATACAAAATCACAGGATTGCTCATTATGCCAAATGGTTTCATGATGGATTGGTGGCGGTCGACCCGTTGTATATAACCAGTTGTGAATGGTTATATAACGCGTTTAGCTGTTACTGTGCCATACATCAACTGGTACACAGGATTACGGTATAACATAGGTAGTGGGGTTAAAGGGTATTAAAAGTAGAAATTTGGATCAGACATATTATTGGAATGGTATAGAAGATTTTCAAGGGATATTAACCGACACTGAGAAGGATAGTAGACAATATTTAAGAAGATATACTTCTGAGTACCCTTGGGAACATTCGAGTACCCCCGAGGACATTTAAGCGGACAGAGCACATTCCACTCCTTTCTTTTATTAATTAAAAAGGTTACACGAATAATAGCAATCCATATATATATAGCATCCAACGAGAAAGTATTTTCTCAAGTCACATGACCTGTTTTAAGCGGCTAGAAAAAGCTTGGGGCTGGCTATCATATCTTCTAATTTCATAATACTTGACATCTCAAAAACCCTCCTACCCCAAATGAGGGGTAGGGGGATGGTGGTAGTGCAGGGTTGGCACCGACCGTTGCCCACATTCTGAGAAGCTGTGGCCGGTGACACCCCCCCCCTTGCTGCCTTGCAACACTGCATAGCTCCTGATGACGCACTGAGAAGTGTGAAAGTACTTGAGCTAAAAATTCCTCCCCCGTGGCTTGTCTTGCATAGTTAAGATCGCCTGTCTGCGATAATATATATATATATATATATATATATATATATATATATATATATATATATATATATATATATATATATATATATATATATATATATATATAGTACTGTAAGGCGTCATGTGGTTCTAGCTCACCATGAGGCAGACCAGTACAACATGGGTTCGAGTCCTTGGCTAGTTCATTGTTTTATATATATATATATATATATATATATATATATATATATATATATATATATATATATATATATATATATATATATATATATATATATATCTTGATTGCTGGGGTCCTCCTCTTCAGCAAATACACAAATGAAAGACCATGAATTTATAGGAAAGTTGCGCCTTTCAGCCATGAAGGTTAACATGGAATGTCAGGTCAGGGAGAAAGCGCGTGTAATGATAGGTCCTGAAGTACGTGAAGAATTGAGACACTTATGCAACACATGGGAATCTTTATTGAAGAAACGTTTCGCCACACAGTGGCTTCATCAGTCCAATACAAAGTAGAAGTGGGTAAGGAGAGTAGAAGTTTGGAGGTAATCAGTCCCTCAACCTGGATTCGATGTGTTCAGTCCATCACTCTTGTAGGAAGTGCAGCACAGGGCCAGAGAGGTGGCTTATATACTGCGGTGAGATGAGTCCAAGCAGGAGGAGGCGGGATCACAGTGGGACCTGCCACTAGTGTAAGTAGGTCGTCGTCCAAAGGTTGGGCAAGCGTTGAAGTCTTTGTACTTGTCGGTTTTCAAAACCATTCATCACACCTGAAGTACATGACTGATACAAAGCTTAAAATTTGGGCAAGCAGTTCCTCCATGCTATGTAATTCTTGATCTTGCGCTAGCGTTCTGTAACTTCTGGTTTCCATTGTTTCTGTGATACGTTAAAATTAGGGGTGGCAGCTATGAAAGCAGATTCTATAATTTTGCGTTTGTAGCTACAGTACGATTCGTGTTTGATAAATAACAAAAAGGCACAATACCGTGACTGGAACAATACACAAATAACCCGCACATAGGAAGGAGGAGCTTGCCGACACCAACAATGTTCTTTTCTGTCATGGCAGATCACAGTCATTCTATTGACTGGTCTTCTGCTAAAACTGTCTACCTTACGTCTAACTTTCACAGTCGTCGTCTGGTTGAATCCTGCCTTATACACAACTTTCCTTGTATGAATCTTAGTCCTGGCTTTGTCTCTGCTGATGCCTTCCTTTCCCATTACACTGTAAAATGCTCCAAACTTCAGAACACTTGTGACTTAACCTGATTCTTTTTCCCACCTTCTCCCTCTTCCCCTTTCCTCTTTCTCCTTTGGGGTTTCTTTCTTCTGCCTTGGGTATTTGGTCCATTATTTTTTTTCCCTCTGTGTTCTTGTTCCTACCCTATGTGGGGCTTACCTGGTTACCTGGAGGTTATTCCGGGGAAAAACGCCCCCGCGGCCCGGTCCATGACCAGGCCTCCCGGTGGATCAGGGTCTGATCAACCAGGCTGTTACTGCTGGCCGCACGCAGTCCAACATACGAGCCACAGCCCGGCTGATCCGGCACTGACTTTAGGTATCTGTCCAGCTCTCTCTTGAAGGCAGCCAGGGGTTTATTGGCAATTCCCCTAATGCTTGATGGGAGTCCCCTAGCTCCCTTGCAGTGCTCCTCTTTCTTAGTCTGACTCCACTACTACTACTTCCTCTACCACTTCTTCTCTTCTCCCTTCCCTACTACTACTCTTGTCCCGTCCCTGTCTGCTGGCCTATAGTATATACTACCTCCTCTCCTTTTTGTAAGTGTGACTTTGTAAATGGTCCAAATCGGGCCGAAACGTCGTCACAAGCTCCTCTCTATGTGCGGGTTATTTGTGCATTCGTGTTTGATGGCAGCAGCTTCCCAATGAATACGGTAACAGTGTACCGATCATGAATAAGTTTCAGTACACAATTATCCCTTGACACAACTCAGAATTTAGCATGGTCAGTACACATTTCAAGTGAGGAATGAAATCTTGTTTACCCAGTCTGTTCCCAATTACCCACCCCCGCTTCTCCCGCCGGGTGCCCCAGGGTGCGTCAGGCAAGGGCAACGTGGGAACCCCGCCACACCTGCCAGCTGGCTTCACTAAGTCCACAACACTAACGCCAACACACTAACTGCATCACACACACTTGTCTCCACTTTACTTAAACCCAAACTTTAATGTTAAACAAATCCATTCCCAATCAGAGCTCCCTAACAATGTTCTTTATGCTAATTACATTGAGAATATTTACCAAGCATTCACTAGCACCGACCCGAAAAAATCTGGAAAGTTTGGAAGGCTATAAAACATGAACTAAATATATTCATACAATCTGTGTAAAGCTAAGGAAGGATGTGGAGGAGTAGGAAATAAGCATACTACTACTATCAGTGGGGTGGTGCCAAGCATAGCTTAGCAACCCTTCCTGGGTGCGGGTGGCCTGGCACGGTGGCAAGGGACGGGAAAAGAGGAAGGGTGAGGAGGAGGGGAGAACGAACAAACAACAGAGCAAGGGGAAAAACAAAATCGTGGTGATAGCTTAAGAAACAAGAGTAATAGGTATTTTTGGATGTTGCCCCTAGGGGTTATTATTGGGCAGAACCACTCATTCTACGAGTGAAAATACTACTATAATGACCGTACATTTCAGCTTATACCTTTTATGAGTTTCAAAAGTTTTTCTACTCCCAGAGCCCGGCCTTAAGCCAGGCTCTCAAATTGTGTACACGCCACTGGTGAGATCGACATCATCCTTGGCTGCTTCAAAATCCAGATAAGCCAAGCAGACTGATATATGGACCAGCGGGCCGCTGACACTAACACCCTAAATGTTAGCAATCAACCAGGACGCCAAGTCTTAGGCAGGCCTCAACCAGGGAGAATGTCTGATCTCTGCTATTAATCCAACAACAAAATACCTTTTATCAGTGGACTTCTAGTGGAGTCTAATGCAATGTTTGCAGCCTTCACAGAGACTCACACAAAAGATCACTTTGACAGTGAAATATGGATAAGTGGTTACAACCTTTTTAGATGCGACAGAAAAAACAGGCAACAAGGGGGGGGGGGGGTTGGCCTGTATGTCAAAGAGTCCCTTATCTGCACGGAGTTGCTGAACACCACAAATGAGGTAGCTGAAGTTCTATCAATAAAGATCGAGAACCAAAACCTAGTCATTGTGGTTGTATACAAGCCACCAGATGCAACCTCACAACAGTTCAAGGAACAGCTACTGAAAATCGATTACTGTTTGGAAAACCTTCCAGCTCCATCCCCAAACATCTTACTGCTTGGTGATTTCAACCTAAGGCATACAAAATGGAAGAATGTAGCAAATAATGTTATAGCTGAAACAATCCCCGGAGGTAGCACAGATGAAAGGTCACACACACATGAGCTACTAAGTCTCTGCGAAAAACACACCTTAAGCCAGCAGATAGTGGAGCCAACAAGACTAGAAAACACACTTGACCTTATCTTCACAAATAATGAGGACCTGATAAGAGACATAAGAATATCAAAAACAACTAATTCCGATCACAATCTAATCGAAGTCCAGACGTACATGCATAGGGGTCCTGAACAGCAGAATGCATGTACCTGTGAAGGTGTCTTCACAAAATACAATTTCAACAACAAGAACATCAACTGGGACCAGGTAAACCATGTCCTAAACGAAACATGTTGGGAAGATGTCTTAAATGACATGGATCCAAACCAGTGCCTTAAAAGGATCAACTTCCTGGTAGCCGAAGCATGTTCTAGGCATATTCCCCTAAGAAAGAAGAAAAGCAGGAGTAAACTGGAGAGAAAAAGACGCTCCCTCTATTAGTGAAATTGAAAGAAATTCATAATATTTATTTTCATGTGCCAAAAACAAGGCAAATACCACATCTAGTATCGGGCCCTTACTCAGACAGGATGGGACTTACACAGATGACAACAAGGAAATGAGTGAAATATTGAAATCCCAGTACGACTCTGTGTTTAGTGAACCACTAATCGGTCTGAGGATCGACGACCCAAATGATTTCTTCATGAATGAGCCTCAAAACTCCATAAATGTATGCCAGATTTCCGACATTACCCTAACTCCGATAGATTTCGAAAAAGCCATTGACAACATGCCTATGCACTCAGCCCCGGGCCCAGACTCGTGGAATTCTGTTTTCATTAAGAACTGCAAGAAACCCCTCTCGTGTGCCCTAAGTACACTATGGAGGAGGAGCTTGGACATGGGTGAAATTCCACAGTCACTTAGCATTAGCTAAGAACTATAGACCAATAGCTCTGACGTCCCACATAAAAATCTTTGAAAGAGTGCTAAGAAGCAGGATTGCAAATCACCTGGATTCCCAAAATCTGCACAATCCAGGGCAACATGGGTTCAGGGCAGGTCGCTCCTGCCTCTCACAACTACTGGATCACTATGACATGGCCTTGGATGCACTGGAAGAAAATCAGAATGCAGATGTAATATACACAGACTTTGCAAAAGCATTTGACAAATGCGATCATGGCGTAATAGCCCATAAAATACGTGCTAAAGGAATAACTGGGAAAGTGGGGAGATGGATCTTCAACTTCCTAACAAATCGAACACAAAGAGTAGTGGTCAACAGAGTTAAATCGGAGGATGCCATAGTGAAGAGCTCTGTTCCACAAGGCACAGTACTCGCCCCCATCTTATTCCTTATCCTCATATCAGACATAAACAGAGATATACACCACAGCACCATATCATCCTTTGCGGATGATACTAGGATCTGCATGAGGCTGTCATCTGCTGAGGACGCGGTTAACCTCCAAGAAGATATAAACAAAATTTTCCAGTGGGCAACGGTAAACAATATGATGTTCAATGAGGACAAATTCCAACTACTCCGTTATGGAAAACTGGAGGAGATAATAACTAGAACAGAGTATACTACTGACTCCGGCCATACATAGAGCGGAAAAATAATGTAAGGGACCTGGGAGTAGTAATGTCTGAGGATCTCACTTTCAAGGATCACAACAGTGCCACGATCGCACGTGCAAAGAAAATGATAGGATGGATAATGAGAACTTTCAAAACGAGAGATGCCAAGCCCATGATGATCCTTTTCAAATCACTTGTTCTCTCTAGGCTGGAATACTGCTGTACATTAACATCTCCATTCAAAGCAGGTGAAATCGCAGATCTAGAGTGTACAGAGATCCTTTACTGAACATATAAGTTCTGTCAAGCACCTTAACTACTGGGAACGCTTGGAAGCACTTGACTTGTACTCGTTGGAACGCAGGAGGGAGAGATATATCATAATCTACACTTGGAAAATCTTGGAAGGAATGGTCCCAAATCTGCACACAGAAATCACTCCCTACAAAAGTAAAAGACTGGGCAGGCGATGCAAAATGCCCCCAATAAAAAGTAGGGGCGCCATTGGTACACCAAGGGAAAACACCATAAGTGTCCGGGGCCCAAAACTGTTCAACAGCCTCCCATCAAGCATTAGGGGAATTGCCAATAAACCCCTGGCTGCCTTCAAGAGAGCTGGACAGATACCTAAAGTCAGTGCCGGATCAGCCGGGCTGTGGCTCGTACGTTGGACTGCGTGCGGCCAGCAGTAACAGCCTAGTTGATCAGGCCCTGATCCATCGGGAGGCCTGGTCATGGACCGGGCCGCGGGGGCGTTGATCCCCGGAATAACCTCCAGGTAACATACCTCTTTCATTTTTTTTTACAAATCGAAATTATCTATACTGTCACTCAATCCCAATAACGTAAAGGAAGAAGATATCGGAGATCTAATATATAAATAAGAGTAGAAGAAATAAAATGGATGATGAGCTAAGACTATCTGGATGCGCAGCAAAACTATATTGTTTCAGTAACAGATCTGGTTCAATCAAAATAATAATAATAAAAAACAGCATGTTGACTGCCACACACATGGATATAAATTATTTCACAGTGAGCAGGAAAGGGGACGGGTTAGCGATACATGTCAGGGAAAATATCAACTGTTGCATCAAAAAGAGATACAGGCGGAAAGGAGAGAGACGGAATCTGTTTAGCGTCAAGTTCTTCAAAGGACGTGAAAAGTTAACTTTGGATGTCAGCTACACTCCGAAACCTACATTGTGACCAGCGTAAAGTTCAGAGACAACAGTGTTAAGGCATCTAGATACAAAAAAGTAAAGGAGTTTTAATAGAAGATTATACCTTCAGCCAAATCGAGTGGAGCAATGACATGAAACCTAGTCTAGTGACTTCCTAGAAATAGTCCAGGATTGCTTATCAAAAAAGTCTGACAGAAATACAGTAAATAACCTGTTTCACTTGGCTCGGCCAACTCAATAATATTGAGCTAAATGAAGAGCTTCAAGAACACGATCACAAACCAGTTTCATAGTTATATAAATGCCATAATAAGGAAAAGTTACGGTCCTTGATTTTCGTGCTACAGATTGCACGGAGTTACTGGAGTATCCGGGAAGAGTAGACTGAGATAACCCGACTAATGATTACCATAAGAGGGAAACCGGACTGATGGAAGGCCGGTGTAGATGGCTGCCAATAAAACATTTTCCAAAACGTGTACAGTTGTACACACTTCCCTAAATTGACTAAAACATGCGAGGTATAGAGAGGCAGCTAACTGACCCCCCTGGAAGCATAATCAGTAATAGTTCCAGTTATATATACACAGCTTGAACCACCAGCTCCTCAGAAAGGTTCCACCTCTCCAAAGAGCTCCTGCTCCCAGCAGACGCGCCCCAACCAATCCTCTTCTGGCATTCTCTGCCAGTTTTTACGTCAGGCTTACCCTATCCCCTATCCCATAAATGAACATCGTTCGCACGGGAAACAGACTAGGTGCTCGCTGAAAGAGATGAGGATGCCGCCCCATAACCAGGACTAAAATTAGCATTTCTGCAACACTACTCCTCTCACAATTCAAGAGCACAATGAACACGTGGAAGAAATGGCAATAACCACAAAGTGAGAGACTAAAGGATGGAGAATTTTCATGTCGTAATTCAGGAGGCGGCAGGCAAATAGTCAGTTATGAACGCTATTTAATCTTTCTAGTTCTCCTGGAGTACAAAATTTATTAGACTCTGCCGTGTATGCAACAAACAATTTAACAATCGTAATAGATATTATCGCTGACTTGTATGAAAGTTAAACTGTCACGTGAAAGCTGCATCAACACCATCCTAAGTGAGGAACGGGGGAGGGATGGGGGAGTGGGTCCATGAAGGAAGTGGAGTGGGTCGGGGAGGGGAACAGGAGGGAAAAGGTAGGGGACGGGGAGGGAGGAGAGTAAACAAGAGCAAGAGAAACTGAGAAAGATAATAAAATAAATTTGGGATAAATAAAATAAATACATATGTCGTGCCGAATAGGTAAAACCTGCGATTATGGTGTCTAGAGCATCAGCTGCTCTAGACACCTTTTCAGGGTCCTCTGCAGTGAAAAAGTCCAACTTTAAATCATTCAGTAAATCAGTAAGTCAAGTCAACGTTCTTCTTACCGAATAAGGCAAGCGAAAATTTGCGTATGCAATAATTTAGCAAAAATCATTCTGAACCTAACGGTAAAATATATATTTCATTGTGTTTATTAAATTATTGTAAACTTATCTAAACTAAATTTATTGGATTAAGCTAAAATAAAATGAGCTTGTTATAATAAGGTTAGGGAAGTTTTCTAAGGTTATTTTGGTACAAAATTATTAATTTTTACATTAACATAAATGAAAAAAAATATACATCTTTAAACGTGTAAGAGAATTTTCTTTATAAAGGATTTAATTTTAAACGAGTTCTTGCTAATTGACCCGGCCCATGGCCGGGCTCCGAGAGTAATTAAACTCGCGAAACTTTTCAAAAGTGTGCG
>NC_091305.1:15051244-15068744 GCF_038502225.1 Cherax quadricarinatus | reverse complement strand
ATGGATGCGCTACGCTCACTATTTGCTCTTAAGTGAATAGGGCCAGTAGACCCATAACCACCATGGAGGAGATAAATGATACTCCTCCAGAAACAAGTTTACCCGAGGACGATTCCAGTAGTGGTTCATAACATACCAAGCAATTACTACCTGCAACCAGCATAGTAACCATGGCCTTATCAAGATACGTATACATCCTCAGTACACAGGGATTCCCAAGACCAGCATGCTACCATAGCGCAGTACACAGGGATACCCAAGACCAGCATGCTACCATAGCGCAGTACACAGGGATTCCCAAGACCAGCATGCTACTATAGCGCAGTACACAGGGATTCCCAAGACCAGCATGCTACCATAGCGCAGCACACAGGGATTCCCAAGGCCAGCATGCTACCACAGCACAGTACACAGGGATTCCCAAGACCAGCATGCTACCATAGCGCAGTACACAAGGATTCCCAAGACCAGCATGCTACCATAGCGCAGTACACAAGGATTCCCAAGACCAGCATGCTACTACAGCGCAGTACACAGGGATTCCCAAGACCAGCATGCTACCATAGCGCAGTACACAAGGATTCCCAAGACCAGCATGCTACCATAGCGCAGTACACAAGGATTCCCAAGACCAGCATGCTACCATAGCGCAGTACACAAGGATTCCCAAGACCAGCATGCTACTACAGCGCAGTACACAGGGATTCCCAAGACCAGCATGCTACCATAGCGCAGTACACAAGGATTCCCAAGACCAGCATGCTACCACAGCGCAATACACAGGTATTCTCAAGACCAGCATGCTACCACAGCGCAATACATAGGTATTCCCAAGACCAGCATGCTACCACAGCGCAATACACAGGGATTCTCAAGACCAGCATGCTACCACAGCGCAATACACAGGGATTCTCAAGACCAGCATGCTACCACAGCGCAGTGCACAGGGATTCCCAAGAACAGCATGCTACCACAGCGCAATACACAGGTATTCTCAAGACCAGCATGCTACCACAGCGCAATACATAGGTATTCCCAAGACCAGCATGCTACCACAGCGCAATACACAGGGATTCTCAAGACCAGCATGCTACCACAGCGCAATACACAGGGATTCTCAAGACCAGCATGCTACCACAGCGCAGTGCACAGGGATTCCCAAGAACAGCATGCTACCACAGCGCAATACACAGGGATTCTCAAGACCAGCATGCTACCACAGCGCAATACACAGGGATTCTCAAGACCAGCATGCTACCACAGGGCAGTACACAGGGATTCCCAAGAACAGTATGCTACCACAGCGCAATACACAGGGATTCTCAAGACCAGCATGCTACCACAGCGCAGTACACAGGGATTCCCAAGAACAGCATGCTACCACAGCGATCAACGCCCTTATAACCGCCCAATACAAGTATACCTTTACCTGTTATACATCTTTGACGAGTTCCCAGTTTTATTCTACTTCCAGAGCCCGGCTTTGGGCCAAGCTTGTCTGGTTATACAAAAAAAAAAAACATTGAAACGAGATTGAAAGCCTTCCATTCCACCGATACCGATGATCAGCGTTAGACTAATACCAATTAAAATTGATACTCGCCGATACTCTGGCACACTGCTACTATGAGCGGCCATCACAGCTGATAACGTGATATTGTGTGGCTTACACACTTACCTACCTGTGAAATACCCTGAGCACAATACACTATTATTTTATATTGCTCCAAAATTATGTTTTTTCTCGTAAACCATTATCATTCAACTTTCCAAAAATGTCTCAAAACCTGCTGGCTGATGGCCTTGGCAGGAAGTCGCCAAGATACATCAAGCTGAAGAAGTTTCTTAACCAAAATTTTGTCATTAACACACACAAAAAAATCTTAATTATGTCAAGTGCAACCCAATCTCACAAGATCAAAATATAGTGCACCCTGTATCTATCCAGTTATCAATGTAGGTGTGAATAAATACTATATAGTTGGCAATGCAACCTGTATTCACTTAAAAATAAACAGGTAAATGGCCATATATGCAACAATTGGATATATATTTCAGCAATATTTCACTGGCCAGGTTCATCAAACCTCTCAAAAACTCTATAAAGCTCCAGCGAGCGAAACATAACCTAAATAGCAAAACGTTAAAAGTGTTCATTTCCTTAAAATGATTATCATTATTCATATATCATTAGTACTCTCAAATGATATTTTTAAAAGAGCGAGAGTAAACGAGAACGAGTGCGGTTACAGTTCAAAGTAAGTACCAAAGTGCTAGTGAAGTGTACTCGCCTAAAAGTATTTTTGCTGAAGGTCGAGTCACAGTTGTTGGCCCTGCCTGTTAAGAGGCGCGAGAGTTTCCGTGTCTCCGAATATCATGTTTATTTTTCTTATAATCTACCGTGTCCATAATTACTGAGCAAAGCTCAGACCTGTGCAACACAATTGTCCTCAAGATTTAAGTTATACCATGAATTAGACAAATATTCTAGATTTCACCTTACGAAAGCAGACAAAGCAAATACGATAGTAATTATGGACAAGGTACATTATAGGGGAGAAAATAACAGAAACGGGGGAACTGACGTATCCCTTAACTACTGATGGCAGGATTTACTTAAGTAAATTCATAACCTTCACCTTCCCTCTGATATACCTTTGATGAGTTCCAAGAGTTTTTCTACTCCCAGAGTCCGACCTTGGACCAGGCTAGTCTGGTGCTTGCCTAATCTGCCAGACTGTTGCTGCTGGTAGCCCGTTGACCCACATTCATCACAGCCTGAGTGATCTGTTACCTGGTGAATATACTTGTCCAGTTTCCTTTCGAAGACTTCTACACTTATTCCAGCAGTGCTTCTGATTTCTGGTATGATGAACGGTCTAGGGCCACGGACGTGATAAGAGTATTCCTTTACTGTGCCCACTAGCACCTCTGAATATCTTGAAGCACTATTATGTTCTTACCTTAGTCTCCATTTCCAGACGGCGTAAGTTTCCTTGCCTCCTCAGGGTACTGCTTCTAGCATTCCCTATCCTTGTCAAATCCTGAAGATTTTTATATGTAAGAGATTAAAAGAGATGGTAAGGGGAAGGGGGTATGTTAAGTAACAAAAATAAAATCTGCAGTGTCCGTTTAAGAATATCAACAAAGATACTCGAAAGTTTTTTCGCACGACCTGACGTGTACCTTCCTCTTCCCCACCTTAATTAGTAACGCACGCTGCCATAATCGCCTCTCCCTCCTTTTGTACACAATCCCACCACTTCTTGGATATGGACTTACACCCGTGTTAACTCATTTACATTAATTTCACTCGTCTCTCCTAACACCTTAATTTGCCTACTTTAATTCCAACAGGCCAAACCATGGTGATCACTTGGCACTTGGGCTTCTCGTGAGGCATGCTGCAATACCGGGAGTTCGATCCACGGCTAGTTGCAGTATTAGTTGCTTAAAACCACTCGTTTGTGAAATGCAATATATGTACTGCTCGTGAAGACTTGTATTCCAAATGAGGAGAATGAAATTAGTACTGTAGCGTCTACCGCCACGTATGCGTTCGCATCAAGAATAACATGTCCAGGTATACTGGGCACGTCATGTCTGACGTACTGATGGCCCCAGTGGACTAAGGCGTCTCGAAATTTTGACGGACTTCTCGTGAGGCGTGCCAAAATATCGAGGGTTCGATCCCTCCCGGCTAATCGCAGTGCTGTTGTACATCAACATACATACATATATATATATATATATATATATATATATATATATATATATATATATATATATATATATATTACATGCATACATACACGGCACCCACAAACCCCCCACACATACCACAAACCCACACACCACGCGCAACATGCACCACACACACAACAGGACACATGGCTATCGACAAGTGCCTTTGACTAGTAACTACACTCAGTGTATGAAGTAACTTTGTAAATGGTCCAAGTCGGACCAAAACGTCGTCGTAAGCTCATCTCTCCTATGTGCGGATTAACTGCGTATTTTAGAAAGGTTATTTGTAAGTGATTACCACGATAAAAATGTCTCAAAATGGCAAGTCCTGATAAAAAAAAAAAGGTACGGGAGAGGGGCAGACACTAGCAACAATAAAACTCTACCGGATAGTTTTGTTTTTTTTTAACAAGGATTTTTGTGTCACTCATCAAATCAGCAAGTCTCGACAGTGTGCCTCAGAAAGTTTGCGCTAATGTTTTTGCCCCATTCTACCTGGCTCAAACCACTACAAAAACCCATTCCCGCTCATTTCTGTCCAACGGTACGTGATTCAACAGGCAAGAGTTCACATCGAGCATACTTTAGGCCACGTTATTCCCACGACTGGATGCGCCTTACATATCTCATCTGCTACGGCATTTACAATCTGCCCACATTAAATTACAGCCAATATTTACTGATACGCCCATACGCTAATAAATTTGATGAAATTATTTAATGCCATACCACTAAAGTGAACTGAAATCAAACTGTATTAAAATTATTGCCGGTCATTTAACTAAAAAGCAATAATTTTACGATAGGGTAATCAAGACCACGTGGCTCACAAATGCCAAAGAAGAGCCGAAAAGTGAAATTTTTATCAATGTTGTCTTTATGCGGGGGTTTAAAGCTTTAGTTGTGGTGGCGGCATATGACTTCGTATAACTGGTGGCCACAACAAACTATGTTCGGGAAAACTGCACATCACAGCAAACATACTCATTGCACAATGAAACTCGAGAGTAAACTGTTTCCTTTCTCAAACTACTTCCGTGTTCTTGTTAAAAAAAAAAAAGTTAAGGAAACTTTAGAAATCTTGCCATTTCTTTACCAAGAGCAAGTGTACCCTCATAGCAAGACAAGCCACCCTTGCGACACCTTCTCCCCCTTTAACACACCTGTCTTCCCACCCTCCCCTCTTTACCACCACCCTCAATCCCTAATCCGCAACACGCACCCTTCCCATGATCCAACTGCAGCACGCCACCCTTCCCACCTCCCTCATAACAGAGCACGCACGTGTGTTACCATTTTGTCCTAGGCACATGTCGATTAGACACTAGGCCTGTTGTATATACATACGTGCGTGCGTGCGTGCGTGCGTGCGTGCGTGTGTGTGTGTGTGTGTGTGTGTGTGTGTGTGTGTGTGTGTGTGTGTGTGTGTGTGTGTGTACTCACCTATTTGAGATTGCAGGGATCGAGTCCAAGTTCCTGGCCCCGCCACTGGTCGCCACTAGGTCACTCTCCCTGAACCGTGAGCTTTATCATACCTCTGCTTAAAGCTATGTATGGATCCTGCCTCCACTACACCGCTTCCCAAACTATTCCACTTCCTGACTACTCTGTGGCTGAAGAAATACTTCCTAACAACTCTGTGATTCATCTGTGCCTTCAACTTCCAACCGTGTCCCTTTGTTGCTGTGTCCCATCTCTGGAACATCTTGTCTTTGTCCACCTTGTCAATTCCTCTCAGTATTTTGTATGTCGTTATCATGTCCCCCCTATCTCTCCTGTCCTCCAGTGTCGTCAGGTTGATTTCCCTTAACCTCTCCTCGTAGGACATACCTCTTAGCTCTGGGATTAGTCTTGTTCCAAACCTTTGCACTTTCTCTAGTTTGTTTACGTGCTTGGGTAGGTGTGGGTTCCAAACTGGTGCCGCATACTCCAACATGGGCCTAACGTACACGGTGTAAAGGGTCCTGAACGACTTCCTTATTAAGATGTCGGAATGCTGTTCTGAGGTTTGCTAGGCGCCCATATGCTGCAGCAGTTATTTGGTTGATGTGCGCTTCAGGAGATGTGCCTGGTGTTATACTCACCCCAAGATCTTTTTCCTTGAGTGAGGTTTGTAGCTTCTGGCCCCCTAGACTGTACTCCGTCTGCGGTCTTCTTTGCCCTTCCCCAATCTTCATGACTTTGCACTTGGTAGGGTTGAACTCCAGGAGCCAATTGCTGGACCAGGTCTGCAGCCTGTCCAGATCCCTTTGTAGTTCTGCCTGGTCTTCGATCGTATGAATTCTTCTCATCAACTTCACGTCATCTGCAAACAGGGTCACTTCCAAGTCTATTCCTTCCGTCATGTCGTTCACAAATACCAGAAACAGCACTGGTCCTAGGACTGACCCCTGGGGGACCCCGCTGGTCACAGGTGCCCACTGACACCTCGCCACGTACCATGGACTCGCTGCTGTCTTCCTGACAAGTATTCCCTGATCCATTGTAGTGCCTTCCCTGTTATCCCTGCTTGGTCCTCCAGTTTTTGCACTAATCTGTGTGGAACTATGTCAAACGCCTTGCAAAAATGCAATCCACCCACCCCTCTCTCTTGTCTTACTGCTGTCACCATGTCATAGAACTCCAGTAGGTTTGTGACACAGGATTTCCCGTCCCTGGAACCATGTTGGCTGCTGTTGATGAGATCATTCCTTTCTAGGTGTTCCACCACTCTTCTGATAATCTTCTCCATGACTTTGCATACTATACACGTCAGTGACACTGGTCTCTAGTTTAGTGCTTCATGTCTGTCTCCTTATTTAAAGACTGGGACTACATTTGCTGTCTTCCATGCCTCAGGCAATCTCCCTGTTTCGATAGAGTTATTGAATGTTGCTGTTAGGGGTACACACACAGCCTCTGCTCCCTCTCTCAGGACCCATGGAGAGATGTTATCCGGCCCCATTGCCTCTGAGGTATCTAGCTCACTCAGAAGCCTCTTCACTTCTTCCTCGGTTGTGTGTACTGTGTCCAGCACTTGGTCGTGTGCTCCACCTCCCCGTCTTTCTGGAGCCCCTTCCGTCTCCTCTGTGAACACTTCTTTGAATCTCTTGTTGAGTTCCTCACATACTTCACGGTCATTTCTTGTTGTCTCTCCTCCTTCCTTCCTTAGCCTGATTACCTGGTCCTTGACTGTTGTTTTCCTCCTGATGTGGCTGTATAACAGTTTCGGGTCAGATTTGGCTTTCGCTATGTCGTTTTCATATTGTGTGTGTGTGTGTGTGTGTGTGTGTGTGTGTGTGTGTGTGTGTGTGTGTGTGTGTCTGCGTGTGTTTGTGTCTGCGTGTGTGTGTCTGCGCGCGCGCGCGCGTGTGTGTGTGTGTGTGTGTGTGTGTGTGTGTGTGTGTGTGTGTGTGTGTGTGTGTGTGTGTGTGTGTGTGTGTGTGCGCGCGTGCGTCTGCGTGTCTATGTATGTATGTCTGTGTGTCTATGTCGGTCTGTATGCGTGTCTGTGTGTGTCTATGTCGGTCTGTGTCTGCGTGTACTCACCTAGTTGAGGTTGCAGGGGTCGAGTCCAAGCTCCTGGCCCCGGTCTATGTCGGTCTGTCTGCGTGTGTCAATGTCTGTCTGTCTGTATATGCGTGTGTCTGTGTGTGTGTGCGTGTGTATGCCCGTGTGTATGTCCGTGTGTGTGCGTGTGTATGTCCGTGTGTGTGCGTGTGTGTGTGCGTGTGTGTGTGCGTGTGTATGTTCGTGTGTGCGTGCGTGTGTATGTCCGTGTGTCTGCGTATGTCCGTGTGTCTGCGTATGTCCGTGTGTCTGCGTATGTCCGTGTGTCTGCGTGTGTATGTCCGTGTGTCTGCGTGTGTATGTCCGTGTGTCTGTGCGTGTGTATGTCCGTGTGTGTCTATGTCTAAGACCCACCTAACTCCAACCCAAAGCAGCCCGACCCCCGTCTTCCTCCCGGCAAGTCAGGCCCGATTTCCTACCTCCCACCACCACCTGACTTACCAGTCCCTAAGAGAGAAGAGCCAGGTCAACACCATTGGTGGTGTAAACAAGATCTCCCTCATTACTGTTTCCATAAACAACATTCCTGCTGTGCACCCAAACCTTCCCAGCCTCCATTCCCTCCCCTTACAATCTTACCAGTCGCCCTATTGCATCCCCCCCCCCGCCTCTCCTCGATGGCCAGCACCCAATACCTAACCAGACGTCCTTATACCCACATCAGGAAAGGTCTCCTTACACCAATAACCTCTGTTCACCTAGCATTAAGTAGGTACCTGGGAGTTAGTCAACTGTTGTGGGTAGCCTCCTGGGGAATGGTTAAATGCTACAACTGAGAAGACTCGAACTCCTTCTAATGACCTAACCACACACACTGAAATTCAGTGATATTAAGTGATATGTCAGTACCAATGAGTAATGTAGAAAGGGTGATGAGATACCAGATCAACAAGCCTGTGATAGATATGCGAGCCAAAGGGCCGCCAGCAACAACAGCGTGGTTGACCAAGCAAGCACCAGATGAGCCTACTCAAGTCCGGGCTCCGGAGTAGAAACACACTAGAAACTCGTCAAGGTATATCAAAGGTGCCACGAATCCAACATTCTTTACTCTGCTCCCATCGGCTCACCAGCCTTCCTTACCTGGAATCTACCTTGATTCGCTTCGGAGATCACCAGCCAGGTGGCCAGGTCCCAGACCAGGTCTCCTGGATGCTGGACTGATCAATCACGCTGTTAGTGCCTGCCGCCCGTAGTCCAACGGATGCACTACAACCCGGTTGGTCAGGAACTGTTTTGATGAACCTGTCGAGCTCCCTTTTCAGGACAGCTAGGGACTTGTTGATCCTCCTTATGCATTGAAGGGAGTCCGTTGATGAGGCATGGCCCTTTGATATACCTTTGAAGTTTCGAGAGTTTCTCTACTCTGAGCCCGGCCATGGGCCAGGCTCGTCTGGTATTTGCTTGGTCAACCAGGCTGTTGCTGCTGGAGGGCCGCTGCCCCACATATCCATCACAGCCTGGTTGATCTGGCACCTGGTGAAGATACTTGTTCAGTTTCCTCTTGAAAGCTTCTACACTTGTCCCAGCCGTGTTTCTGATATCTTCTGGTAAGATGTTGAATAGTCTGGGACCCCGGATGTTGATACAGTGTTCCCTTATTGTCCTCACCGCACCCCTGTTCCTCACTGGGTTTATTTTACACTTCCTTCCATATCTCTCATTCCAGTATGTTGTTATGGCAGTGTGCAGATTTGGGACTAGGCCCTCGAGTACTTTCCAGGTATATATTACCATGTATCTCTCACTCCTCAGCTCCAATGAGTACATGTTCAAGACTTTAAAGCGTTTCCAGTAGTTTAGGTGCTTTACTGGCTCAATGTGAGCCAGAAACGATCTCTGAATTTGTTCCAGCTCTGATACTTCTGCTTTGATCGGGGCCCTCAGCACTGAGCAATATTCTAAACGAGGGAGCACTAGCGATTTAAAGTGTCACCATCGGCATTATTTCCCTTGTTTTGAAAGTTCTCAGTATCCACCCAGTCACCTTCCTGGCTGTTGTGATCTTTGTCTTGTTATGGTCTTTAAAAGAAAGGTCAGCTGACAGTCTATTAACACTTACTGAGTTGTGTGTGTACTCATCGCTCCGTTGATTTTCATTGGTGTCCAGCACCGTCTGCCAATTCTCTTGTACTCATAAGTAATTTCGGTGGGTAGCTTTGGGACCAATCCCTCGAGTATCTTCCAGGTGTAGAACGTCTCAAGGAGTAGTTATAGGGACTCTCCCAGTAATTTAAGTGAACGTCTGAGCTTATACAAACTGTGAAGGTTCTCGGCAATTTTTCCTGCTTTGAAGGAGGCCGTTAGTACACAGCAATACTACTGCCTAGAGAGAACGAGTGACCTGAAGTCATCACTGGTCTGGCAGTAGTAATAAACAGAGTGTAGTCGGAGGCTGGCATAGTAAAAAGCTGTTCCTCAAGGCATTGTACTCACTCCACTTTTGTTTCTCATTTTTATATCTGACATCCACAAGGACATAAATCATAGTACCAGTGCAATATCTTTTGTTATAATCAGTCCATCGCCTTTAAAGACGTAGTTTTGAGGTGGTCAGTCCCTCAGCCTGGAGAAAGAGTTTGGCCCATAGTCTGGAACAGTGTGAAGTTTAAGCAGCAGCACGGAGACTAATATCTAGTGAACTGCATCTCACCTTCAGACAGTATACAAGTCTCCGTACTGCTGCTTAAACTTCACACTTTTCCAGACTATGGACCAAACTCTTTCTCCAGGCTGAAGGACTGACAACATCCTTTTTTGATAACACCAAAATCAGAGTGGTATCCGTCGAAGATACAATCTTCAGGCAGATATAGATCGTCTTCCAATGGGCCTCAGACAACAATACGATGTTTAACGAGGACGAGTTTCACTTACTCAGCCATGAAGAAGTCCTAGGTGAAAGACTTGCCACTAATTTCAGAAGATCTCGTATTCAATTATCACAACAATGTTGTCATTGCTACCGCAAAGAAAATGATAGGCTGGTTAATCAGAACTTTCAAGACAAGAAATGCTAAGCCACTGATGATTTTCTTTAGGTCACTTGTTCTCTCCAGGCTGGAATACTGTTGTAAACTGGCGGCCCCCTTCAAGGCAGGCGAGATTGCCGAACTGAAAACCAAACAGAGAACCTTCTCTGCTCGTATACACTCAAGCATCTGAACAAACAGGAACACTTAAAGGCCTTTCAACTATGTTCCTTGGAACGTAGGCGAGAAATGTACATACCATAATTTACACTGAAAAATCCCCAACCTGCACACGGAAATCACTCATAAGATACCCGGCAAGGTCGGTGACCTCCGGAAGCTACTCCATGTAAATTCTCCGGGTTCTATTTGTTAAGAAAAATATAAACCTGCCCAATTTTCTAGCTATTCCTTATGCACGCATTTTATGCGCAATCTCGCCATGCTCGCACCTGTCGCACACGCTTTTTGAAAAATAAGTGTGCACATCAACATTTAGCTTGTCTTCTGCATCCAGGATTGCATCGTAATGATCAATGAACCGTGAAAAGCAGGAGTGACCTGCCCTTAACCCATGCTGCCCTGGATTGTGCAACTGATGTGATTCCCAGTGATTGGCATTCTTGCTTCTTAGGACCCGTTCAAAGTTTTGATACTGTGTGAAGTTTAGGGCTATATACTTTTTGCAATCGCTTTTCTGCCTATGTGAAGTGGAGCAATATCAGCCATTTTCAATGTTAAAATTAACGTAGCAGCGGGTATACAAGTGCAACCAGTGGAGAACAGAACTAGAGGTGCAATAGTGGTGAGTTAAGAACCCCTATCGAGGCATAACACGTCCAAGACGGCTGCCGTATCCGCTGCTCTTCTCTCACAAGTTACATCAATATAAAACAAATATATATACGAGAGCAAAATATAAGAACTAAATTAATCATTCAACAACGGCCAAGCAAGATATTGCCACCCCATCTCCACGATATGTAGCACACCGCAGTGCTAGTTGGTGCGCATTAGGATAATGAGAAAAACTAAGAGGAGCACGTTCGTCTGTCCACAGGCGGCCAGGTAGGTCATGTTAGTAGAAAAAATCTGGAAAGTCCAGTAGCTAAAGGTTGGAACGGACGGATGAACACAAAGCGAGGAATGTTACAGAGCAAACAAAATCATAATAAAAGAAACTAATAATTTTATTTGTAATGGTACTTTCCAATATTTATCTGAAATACATCCTTGTCCCCATCTAAGTTTTGCAATCTTTGCTGCTTAATCCAACCTTATCTTATTCTCAGATCACTACCAACATCCAAGACGCTGGTAGTGTCAAGATAGGCACAGTTCTTTCACAAGCGCCCCTTATACACTACACCAAAACAATTTATACAAATACAATTATTGAAGCTACCATTTTTAATACCAGATTTTAACGGAAGCACTATTATAAAGGCAGGACATATTGCCGAGCTAGAAAGTATACAAGTTTTCACTGCTCGTATAAATGCAAACGTCTGAAGTACTAGGAACGCTTGAAGACCTTGGAATTATATTCCTCAGATCGGAGGCAAGAAAGGCACATCGTAGTTTACACCTGAAAAATCCTGGAGGGACTGGTTCCAAACATGCATATGAAAATAATTCCATATGAAAGCAAGAATCTTGGCAGGTGCAAAATGTCTCTAATAATAAAGAAAAGCAGGACCACGATGAATAACCAAAGAATTTCATAAGTGTAAGGGAGCCTCGAATTTTCAGCACCCTCCCTCCCGTACATAAGGCGAGTTACCAACAACTTGAGGATGTCTTGAAGAGGAAACTTTATTAAAAAGTTCCTTAAAGGTAGTTCTTGATCAGCCGGGCTGTGGTGCAAATGTTGGCCTGAGTGAGGCTGACACTAACAGCTTGGTTAATCGGGACAGCAAAGGGGTCGCGGGCAGGGACTCCCCCTAGAGTTGACACAAGGTAAACTCAAGGTAACAGCCATTTGGTTTAATGTGCTCCTGCCAGTCTGGGTGCTAGTAGAGATCTCGGCAGTCTTTTGACGTTAGTAATTCGATTTGGTAACTTATTGGGGATTATCTTATCTTGGTATGCTACTATATAACAGTATCTTCATACAAAAGTAAAGTTAGCAATAGACCCCTTAAGCGGCTATAGACGAGGTAAATGAGCCCAATCGTCAATCTACCAAGTATGGTGTCACAGTGATTATTCTTCTTGGATGCGGGTCAAACATACACGTCCTGCTAACTTGCTTTCATCTTGTAGCACCCACGAGACTTCCCACTTACCAAGGACACATCTATGTATATGGTCCATGAAATCCAGTCGTTCGGTAAGCTTCAGACAAAAATATGTATCTCCATTGCTCCGCTGTGGAAGAATGTAGGAAAATTTATTAAAACTGGGCACAGGACAAACTCAAATCATTCAACAGAGCTAAAGTTTCAAATGCGAAACTTGGAAGTGGTATCAGATCTCACGTTCACAATGTTGCTATTGCTTCTGCAAGGAAAATGTTAGACTGGATAACAAGAACATTCAAGATGCTGAGCCAATTATATTCAAGTCACCTGTTCAATCCAAGCTGGAATACTGCTGTAGACTAATAATGGTCAAACTTCAAGGAGGCAAGCGAGACTGCCCAGCAAGAAAACTTAAGATATATTTCACTGGCCGTATACATTGAAAGATCTCAACTACTATAGCGTAGGTGAGGAAGGTACATCTTAATTTACACCAGGAAAATCTTGGAGGGACAAATTCAAAAACCTGGACACCAAAATTACTCTGTATGAAAACAAGAGATTAGGACAGTGCAACGTACAGTGCCTTCAGTAAAAAAAAATGCAGGGGATGCAATGAATGCAGTGAGAGCTCTATAAGTGTCAGAGGTTCTCGACTCTTCCACGCCTTCTCTCCATAAATAATGGAAATTACCAATAAACCTCTAGCTGTCTTCAGAAGGAAATTTATCAAGTGCCTGACAAGCCAGGCTGTAATCCATACGGTGGACTGTGCGCGGCCAGCACACACATCTTAATATGACTAATACAGCTGAGCCCAACCTGGTTTGAACTAAGGTCTTTCATTATTGCACCACATACAATTTTGAAAGTTTCCTGGTGCTGCTCAGCTACCAGATTGCCCAACGTGTCGTGGGCGTTTTTTTTTTTTTTATAATTTGCTTACTTGTGATTAAATATATATTTTTTATTTAAAATAGATAAACCTAATTTAAATGAAGAAACCCATACTGGAAATGCCACAAGAAGTTTAGGTACTAAATAAAGATAGGATATTATGATGCACAAACACTGCATGAATTCTGAGCTCCAGAAGAGGCTTTATCAACCAATTCACCACAACTTACAAATTTACTTCTCTCAGCCCATATTTACATAAAACACAAGAATTATATTATTAAAACGAATGAGATAAATACCAAACCTTACTTAGTATAACATAATAGTATAATGTCAAGTGGTATTTTCGTGTTTTGACAACTAAATTCTCTGCTCATGAGCCAAACATTGCATGCCAACACTACCTGCTGTTCTAGCCAATGTTACAAATTCACTTTCACTCACGCCACCATCCCAGGTGGGTGATGTGTGGCTCAGGTGCGGCCATGTTCCACAACCACTGCTACACGTGTTCTGAGGCGAGTCACCACAAGTGACTCATTTGGCCAAATTCTTTACATCACCAGACTAACGTAAGCAGAATCGAGCCTCCATCATGCATTTCTCTGCATGTCCCTCTAGGGTTTAGAACTTCACAAAGTTATTTTATTTCGATACCCGTCAGCAATGTTCTAAGCTACAAGTGAAGCGTAAATTCTAAGGTGCGAAAAACCAGTGTTCACCTGTTGCTACAACAAACAAGATGCCAAGAGATTAACATAAAATGAATCTGCAGCTTATCCTTTGAATCACACACTAACTTCACGCAACCTTTGTTGTCCCCACACAAATTATCGCCTTAACATTTACAGAATTACTTCATGTTGCGGGATCCTAATACAGTAAACACAAGATTTGCCTGCAAAAAGAGCCATTTTTTTCTATTATTTGCATGTATATGAAAAATACGTTAGTATTTCGATCTTATAAAAGATGAACCAGGGTTCGTGTTCAGGAGTAACTGGCACAACTAAGGAATTTATTCATCCACACGCCAAATCAATCAATGCTGTTATTTTCGTAACGTTCGTAGTAAGAGTCGAGCAAACGTGTTCATTCAAGGTGTTCTTTCTGGAAAGGAAAACAACTACATGTGGGGTCAAGGATTAAAGGTAATGTTGTCTATGATCGCAACATCACAGACTGCACCTACAGACTATCTGAAGTTTACCTGAAGGGATTTGGGGGACAACGCCCCCGCTGTCCGCTTCCAACCCAGGTGGATGGTCTGATTAACCAGATTATCGGGGCTATCCGCACACGAAGTTCGTCTGATCAGAAATTTCACTTAGACTATTTCTCCCTTTACATTTACTGTGCTATCTCAGTGCATTCACTGCACCCCTGCTATTCATTAGGGGTTACTTTGCACCATCTGCCGATCCTCTGGTTCGTAGAGAGCGAATTCTGTGTGCTGATTTGGAATTTTCCAGGTGTATATTATGATATATCTCTCACCAACGTTCCAAGGATAGCTCGAGGAACGGCAAGCTTGTGTGAATTTATATGGGCAGTGAACATTATCAGCACATTTTCCAAATTTGCAATTTCGTCTGTACTGAAAAAGGGCTGTTGGTGAATAGCAATATTCCAGCCTAGAGAGAACAAGTAACTTTTGAGAGTATCAGTGGCTTTGTATCTTTTGTTTTGACGGTTCTAGTTATCCAGCTTATCATGTCCTTGCGGTTGCCAAAGTAAACACAGGTGTGATCCTCGAAAGTGACATCCGACATTACGGTATAACTCAAAAGTCCTTCATATTCGTCTTTCGCTCTGAGCTCTTTGAATTTTTAGGCTATCTTCCGGTGTTCATTTCCTACAGTTGAGCAACTGAAATTTGTCCTCTTTACATGTTTTCTGCGACCCACTGGAAGCTTTTTTTTACTTAGTGATTTGCTGTCTTCAACTAATACCACTTGTGCAATTTTAGTATCGTCTACAAAGGATGACAATTACCTGGAAGTTACGTGGAATGTTTCGGGGGGTCAAAGCTCCTACGGCCCGGTCCCAGAGCAGACCTCCCGCTGGATGACCTGATGAACCAGGCTGCAAGTGCTATCCACACGCAGTCCAACATATGAACTATAGCTTGGCTGGTCAAAAACTGACTTGGAATCTATTAAGATCGCTCTTGAAGACATCCAGGAATCTGTTGATAACCTTATAAGGATAAAGTATTATAACGTCTTGGTCCCAACATTCGTGTACTCATTTCAACCCTGCTTTTCATTGGGAGAACTTCTGATGTGTGTGCAGATTTGGGACTCATCCTTCCAGACTTTTCGAGGTGTACATTATAATTTATCTTTCTCGAATACGTTCCAAGATCGAGGAACTTTGGGCGTCTGTATGTCGGATATGAGAATTAGAAACAACTGAAGCGAGTACTGTGCCTTTGGGAGCAGAGCTTTTCACTGTGGCAGATCTTATTTTCATCTGTTTACTATTACTCTGTGTTCTGTTTGCCACAAAGTTAAAAAAAAAAAATTGCCCACTTTTTCCTTATTCGCTTGTTTTAGGCGCCATTACACCATGACTGAACTTGTAGGCTTTTGCTAAGTCTGCATATGCTACGTCTGTATTTCGTTAGTCTTCCAATGCATCTAAGACTATGGCCGACTTGCGAGAGGCAAGAGTGACCCGCTCTAAGCCTACGTTGCCCTGGGTTATGCAACTGTTGTGAATTTATGAGATTAATAATTTTACTCTTAAAAAAATTTCAACGTTGTTAAAAATGCTAAACGTCAAGGGTTATTAGTTTGTATTTTTTTTTTTTTTGGTACTTTATTGCTTCCATACTTTACACACTGACTGTAAACATTATCAGAGGAGAACATTTATACCAATGTAACTTTCCAAGTGAAATTCTAGCCCAACCTGTTACTACGGTATCAGCACTCAACAATGGACAATGCTTTTTACTCCAACGCAATCAACTATAAAAGTATTTCAATCCCATACTATGGTTTACGTGTCAGCTCAAAGTTCACCTTCACAGTTTAAAAAAAAAAAATTACCCTCCCTTCGTGTTCACGCTTGTAGCCCTGGTTAATGCGTGACAATTTAGTAGAGTCAAAGCACCGGGAGGAACATAAAACCATCAACAGTGTGGCTGTATACTATTCCGTGTCTCCATCTCTGTGACACCCTTGCCAAGTTACTCGCTTCACTGGACTCTGGGGGAGGGAAGGAAAAGGCAACATTTTCGTACCATCCCTGGTGTATCACTCGTCTATTCCCAGCAAGCAACAGACTATTATTACTCCAACACCCTCTTCCCTTCATCTTTCGCAAAGACCAATTAATACATCTGCTGCTAAAACAGGCCCCTGTAAAATACCAAGTCTATTCCAGACTAAAAAAAGGATTTATAAATAAAGTCAATACACGCACTCTGCACATAACTTAGGGTCTCCCCCTCCCACAAGCACCGCTAAGCTATTTTGGTTGTCACTTCTGGTAAATGTAAAAACTCATCACCACGGCAGGTGAATACCGCCCCACCCCCTCCCGTCCTCTCTTCCCCTAGCTCTTCTCCACTCAAGGAGATTTTTTAATAGTGCAAATGTCATGCGTGTACAAACTTTCATTCATTTTTCACGTAACGTTAAAGCATATTGCGTATATATTCTATTGTACATGCTTGGGAGGACTGCTACCATCTTCCTCGTCTGCAGACAACTTGGCAACGACAAATCATTCGCTAAATCAACGTCCACCCAACCAAGTAATAGTATTCCTGGGGACCCCCCACACTTTTAACAAGGTGTATAATACAACTGTTTAGTAAATGAAACCCGCACTTGGAAAGGCGCTCAATCTCGGATGTACGAGGACACCAGCCATTCACGAGCCATACCTATGACACATCTCTCCCGTTAGATATACACAACAAAAATCTTGCTTATTCATGTCTGCTTGATGGTGCAGTTTCATATATATTTCCGAGAAAGCCGTAAAATATTTGCTCCATCTCTCACCATTATATTCGACGTCTTCGCCACACTTTTGCTCCACTCCAGACTCACATTCTGACACTCAAAATTTTCT
>NC_091305.1:15041244-15046244 GCF_038502225.1 Cherax quadricarinatus | reverse complement strand
CTCAGGTGAACATGGGCAGAACATTGATCCGCTGCAGCCGCTGCGTCACCTGATCTCTACTGTCCTCTACCTCCACCAACGCAGCTGCCCCCGCCGCCGCCGCCGCCGCTGCTGCTCTCACCCCAAACATTGCGCAACTATCACAAGACCTGAACATCACACACCTGCTATCGTTAAAAAACAAATAATAGTAGCTTGTGTGCATTTGTAAAGAGAAGGACTGACGGGTTCGCATCTGTGACATACCGAGAGTTCGCTATACTTGCACTTGCCAGCTGCTGCGTGGTGGGGGCCAAGGGGCGGGGCTTAGCCCGTGCTGCACCAAGTCCTCCTAAGCCTGCTAATGTCACTCCTGTGCTACAAAATCCCCTTATCACGTGAGTTACCTCGCTCTTCCTATTCAGAACTATTACACGACTGACGGATTTTTTTTTATTAACTGCAGTCTCATCTATAGTTACAGTAGCTTTATAACATACAAAAATATATATCTGATTACAACGTATTTCTGACTCTTCAAATAACTTGGCAAAATAATAAACTGTTCTTGACTACCTGGATGGCGGTACGTACGTCGGACAGCGAGAAGCAAGCAATATTAGCCAGGACTGCTCCCAGACCGAATTGATAAATTTAAGTTATTAAAAAAATAGGACTGCTTTCAACAAACAGGATTTTGAGGGCTCTCTTATCCCTGAAGAGCGGCCTAAGGTCAGGCTTCCCTGTTGGCCGCCTGGTCAACTAATCTGTGCCAGCGACCTTCAGGCCCACATAGCTACAACCTGGATAATCCGACACTATTAGAAGGAAGCCGTTCCTTTTGAAAATCAACTTTGTTTCTTAAATATTTCTGATATCCACTGGTAATTTGTCAGGTCTTGAGCTAAGAATAGTCCACATGGTTCTTCACTGGATTTATTCCACACTCGTCCATATCTTTCATTCCCGTAAGTAGTCTGCAGGTTGGGGACTAGGCCCTCTAAGTATTTTCCAGTTATATATAATCGGGCATCTCTTCTCCGTTCCAGAGACAACTTATATGTCGAGCAATCACAATAGTTACCAATTTGCTATCATTACCAGCTTGTTGCTATCATGATTAATGATCTACTATTAAAGAAAGTACTGTCTCTCTACAGGGCATGAAAAATAATTAAAGATCAATTACAGGCATTCCACAAACCATATTCATAATTCATATCATATCATTGGCTGTAAGTCAAATTTAGAGGGAGGAAATATACACACTATTTACACAAAAAAAAATGGAAAGAGATCGTGTATTATCCCCAAAGAGCCAAAAGAAATGCATTTAAACTACTGGGAATGCTTAACGTACTTGGAATGCAGCGAGATAAATAACTGATATTGTAAGATACTCTGACTCAGTTTGATATCTACACGTTACCATAATGAAGTAATGGAGGGGAATATGAGAGGTATACTATGGACCCAGTGAAAAGTAGGGAAAGCCAGGGGCACAATATGAGAGCACTGTACTAACATCAGTGGTTCAAAACTAATCAACCTGCAACCAGTATATTTCAGAAATACTGCCAGAACATCTTTTTAAAGTTTTCAAGATGAAACTAGATTTCCACCTTCGCCAAGTGCCAGATCAACCAGGCTGTGGTATGAGAACCAGCGGACCACCAACAACATGCAAGTAACAGAAAAGCCTTACCTCAGGTCAGACTGCGAGGGTAGAAATACTCTTGAAACCGGTCACCAATATATCACAGGTGCTCAAACTTTATCTCACTAAAGTGACAGCCTTGGGGGGAGGGCGCGATTAGGCTGAAGGCGATGATCTCTCAAACATCTCTAGATGAAACTAAATACCTGTTAAGTTTTTGCCAAAACCGAGGTTAAAAACTGCTGACTCACATATACACGTTTTCTTAAGAGCATGAGCTACTCCTACCCCCTCAGCCCAAGACACTTACACTACGCAATCACACATGTAGGAGACAAACTTACGACTGGAATCCCATATACAGCTCAAGAGTTCTTTGGTGGAAATCACAAGTGTAGCTCATCGCCATGACGACATGAATTAAGAGCAATACCTTCGAAGAATTTCGAGAGTATATCTACTCTCTGAGCCCGGCCATGGGCCAGGCTCGTCTGGTGCTCGCCTGGTCAACCAGGCTGTTGCTGCTGGAGGCCCGCTGCCCCACATAGCCATCACAGCCTGGTTGATCTGGCACCTGGTGAAGATACTTGTCTAGTTTCCTCTTGAAGGCTTCAACACTTGTTCCAGCATTGTTTCTGATATCTTCTGGTAAGATGTATCTTCCGTGGCCATACTAAGGCCAAAATAGATCCAGTGTTTACTCAACAAAGAAATCTCAATTTATTTAAAGCACTGTACTGTAAAAAAAAAAGAGTCTAAAAGGTATTTCTTGATTTCTATAAAACACTGTACTGTAAAAAATTTAGGAAGTCTACAAGGAAAAAAACACCTTTCACTACAAAGAGCCTAAAATTATGGAGGCAAGAAGCACCTCTGTTGAAAAGGAGTGTGATGAGTGAGGTGGGCAGCGCTCCAGCCCCCAGCGTGTCCTGCCATTGTTGTTGGGCAGGCAAACATAAATGAGCCCATTTTTACGTCCAACCCCCTTCATGTCCACCCGGTAGCGGGACACATGCATTCACGCGAAGTCAACCCTTCACTAAATTTTTTAAACTGGATAATGGACGAACTATTTCATAACCTCATGACAGGCTTTTAAAGGTCGACTGACGTGTTTACAGTTCTGTCAACCTCTTGACAAAAACTTCAATGGCCACTGAGGTCGATGGAAATTTCATTCGGGCACCTATATTACGTGGGATGGCCAACAAGCAACTTTTCAGGCGCGCTAGCACTGGCAAACCTCAGAATAGCATTCAGGAGCTTGGGAAAAGCATCCTTCAGAGCCTAATATACGACATATATTAAGCCAGTCTGAGTACGCGGCCCCACCATGGAGCCCACACCGGGTCAAGCTCGAAAAGGCCCAAAGATTTGCATTCAGACTAGTACCAAAATTGCTAGGAATACACTATGAGGAGATATTCAAGTAAATGAATCTAACGATCTTGTGGTTAAGAACAAAGACATGATTGTTACATACAAAATCCTAAGAATGATTAATAGGGCAGACAAGGACAGTATGTGAATCAAGAGGACCAGGACCAAGGAGGACATAGATAAAAGCTGAACACACAAATGAGCAATAAAGAAGAAAGAAGTATTTCTTTGATATAAGGGTGGTTTGGAAAGGGTAATGAGGTATAAGTGGAGGCAAACTCAACACAGATATGTGACCTTCAATGGTTTATATGGCAAGACTACAGCGGCCTGAAATCAAGTTATGTTTATCAAAGTAATTTAGCCAGAAGCCTATTCTCAACCCTTGTGATCAGAACTCTATGAATACAGTAAAGTACAAGGATTGAAACCCACAGTGCTGAATTCATGGATGAGTTTGATAAACAACTTTTCTAATTTCTCACTACTGGCGGCTAGCACAAGCTAGACAACAGGGGTAACCTGAATACCATCATACCCTTTCCCTGATTCATTACATATGGACCTAGACGCGTTATAGAGGGAAATACTACACAGCTGCTATTTGCCGATACAACCTGAATTGGTTTTATAATCACACACTTAAAAAATATAACACTTCATTCAACAAAAGATACGCAGAAATTTTAGAACTTGCAGTAGTGTTACCAATCGCCCTCTAATTTTTTTTATCACTAAACGCTTCCTTGAGACATTTTTAAAATTGATAATATAAACCCCAGATGAATTTTTCAGGCGGCCATGTGTGAGGCATGAGTGGCTTACCTAGGTAGTCATCGGCAGTAATGCACGTAAACATGTCGGTGCATCAAGTCTCAACATAAACAAGCCTTGGTCAACACGCTAACAAACATGACAGTCATGTTGATAGATCACCTATCACAGCAGCACTCTACCACACCCAACCCATGTATAGACGCAAGGAAAGGTGCAGAAAGGGAGGAATTTAAAAAATGGAAAACTGGTACCAAAACGTCGAGTCTTCTGTGCAATAAAATAGTTAATATTGAAGTACACTTTCCACACAAGCATAAGCCAAAACAAAGTGCCCCCTCCCCTCCTCAATTAAAAACTTGAACACTCAAAATCTTAAACATTAAAGAAAATTAAAACTCAAAACTTAACATGCTCTACGTTGAAGAGGTACATATTCAAAGTATGGTCTGAAATTTCACCAAGGGTCTTCAGGCACTATTATAAAAATCTTAATGTCAGTGAAAATGCCCCAAGTCGTGAGCAAACAAAATATGCATCACAGCAGCAGCAAGCCATATGGTAAGCCACGTCGTACAGAGGAAGAGACAGGATAATCTGCGAACAAGTGACCGCAGGTGGAGGAGGAGATCACAATGGAAAGGAGCACCAAACATTGATGTTATGCAAAACCCTATGTAACTTGTCTATAGGACAACGTTTAAATGTGCCCCAAAAGGTTAGTGTGTGTGTGTGTGTGTGGGGGTGTGTGTGTGTGTGTGTGTGTGTGTGTGTGTGTGTGTGTGTGTGTGTGTGTGTGTGTGTGTGTGTGTGTGTGTGTGTGTGTGTGTGTGTGTGTGTGTGTGTGCGTGTGTGTGCGCGCGCGCGCTAAGGCAAACCCAAGAGTGGAAAGGGGGGGGGGGGGGAGTGTAAGCAACAGAGAAAAAAAAAAAGCCTTCGGGGGTAACGAAAAGGGGTGTTGTAAAGGAGCAGAGCCGCGAGATAAAGAGTAATGGGTAAAGTGGCAGCAAACAAAGGGGTAGAATAAGAGATAAAGTAGGAGTAAAAGGGCACTGTGGGAAGTCTGGTGCACACACGGTGTGAAGCGGTAGAGTAATACACCCTAGAGGCGATCACCTAAATCCGATTTTCGTAAAATGGTTATCCAGTCGGTTCTTATAAGTGACTGCATTGATACAGTACATGCAGCCTATTCAGATGATCAATAACT
>NC_091305.1:15039438-15041144 GCF_038502225.1 Cherax quadricarinatus | reverse complement strand
GCATGTATTCTCGCGTTAAATGTCGTAAGAGCTGTTGATACCTTAATTAAGTACACATATTCTGTAAATAAGTTTCATCGTTGTGGCTGCCTCTTATCTCTGTAGTTACGTTACCCAACACGTGCTTAATTCATTTACCCTTCTTGATTAATTAAGAGAAAACGAAATGCACCTATCCTGACTGGAGTTAAATTCTTGTAATGTATATCTTCTTGAGTATTCTGCTGAAGTGAAACGACAATCTACCTATTTTGTTCTTGTTTAACACTATCTTTGGCTGGTAATATCAGTCCTTCACACATTTAACCGTACATGGAGTTGTGAAGGTTGGAAGTTATTCTCTTTAATGATATTTGTCATCCAGCCGTGGGTCTAGTAAGGAAGCATTAATAATGCACTACATTAATACAAATTATACTTCACGAAATGACTGTTTTGACCTACACAATTAGTGTTGGTCCTATGTAAACATGCAGTAATAAACTTTGAGGAGAGTTTTTAGTATAATTTACCCTATTTGATAGCCATTGGTCTGTTGTGCTGTTCGATGATAACTATTTTGATAGGATTTTAGCCTAATTTACTTCGACGTGTTTTTTAGGCATATCCTTATGGTTAATTTTAAAACGGGTCCAGTTGAAGTCATGTGACCCAGAGCTCTCATCGGATGAGTTGACATCATTTCTTCAATACTTGTTGTGAAGACAATACAAATGGTAAAATAGTATCAATTGATGCTTCCTAACGATAACCAAAAGAGGAGGGAGAGAATGAGAGAGAATACCTACTAATAACCTTGTAAGTGGGCATGATAAAACTTACTTGGAAAACAAAAATAATTTTTTTTTGCATCATTACAGGGTCGAAGGAACCACAGAACAGTAGTGGTGGTGGCGGTGGTGGCGGCTCTTCCCGCCCTCCTCTGCTGCAAGAGCCTCGTGGATTTGGAATGAATGTTACCCCATTCAGCAGTAAGTTCACACCACACCCCGACCCCCGCAGAACCCCTACACCACACCCCGGCCCCTGCTGTACCCCTACACCACACCCCGGCCCCTACTGTACCCCTACACCACATCCCGGCCCCTGCAGTACCCCTACACCACACCCCGGCCCCTGCTGTACCCCTACACCACACCCCGGCCCCTGCTGTACCCCTACACCACACCCCGGCCCCTACTGTACCCCTACACCACACCCCGGCCCCGACTGTACCCCTACACCACACCCCGGCCCCGTCTGTACCCCTACACCACACCCCGGCCCCTACTGTACCCCTACACCACACCCCGACCCCTGCTGTACCCCTACACCACACCCCGGCCCCTGCTGTACCCCTACACCACACCCCGGCCCCTGCTGTACCCCTACACCACACCCCGGCCCCTGCTGTACCCTTACACCACACCCCGGCCCCTGCTGTACCCCTACACCACACCCCGGCCCCTGCTGTACCCCTACACCACACCCCGGCCCCTGCTGTACCCCTACACCACACCCCGGCCCCTGCTGTACCCCTACACCACACCCCGGCCCCTGCTGTACCCCTGCACCACACCCCGGCCCCTGCTGTACCCCTGCACCACACCCCGGCCCCTGCTGTACCCCTGCACCACACCCCGGCCCCTGCTGTACCCCTACACCACACCCCGGCCCTGGCTGTACCCCTACACCACACCCCGGCCCCGGCTATGTCCCAACACCAC
>NC_091305.1:14966938-15031938 GCF_038502225.1 Cherax quadricarinatus | reverse complement strand
AAAGGGAAAGCTCCAAAGGAGTGCATTCAGACTGATTCTTAATGTTAGGGAAATGAGCAATAGAGAATGATAGATGGCCTTCAGTCATAGAAATAATAAAGTCTAAGAAGTTAGTTTCATCACAAAAAATTACTCTGGGGGCATAAAGTTAATTAGTGCTATAGCAAGTACAGTAGAGAATGGTGTTTAATTATGCACTGCAGAGTTACTAGGAAACATTCCTTCAACATTAAAGTTGTAAATTAAAATAAGTGGTTTTGGACTCTTCAGGGATTCAAAAACAGATATGTATTTGTTATAAAGTTAAGCAATGGAACAAAGCATTAGAGTTCTCTGCAAGCTCTAATAGGAAGAAGCTATAGAGTTCAACAAGAAGTTAAATTGTTAAATTAAAAAATGAAAACAATTAGTATCTATTAAGATGAGATACTTGCATGTCTTGTCCAAAATATGCACACTACCATAACTCATTGGAGTGAGATATGGGAGTAAATGTAAAATAAACTAAGTGAAAAGCAGGGGCTTTTTACCAGGCACAACAAGAGAACATTGTATCAACATGCTTGAGCACAAACTATTAGTTACACGAGTAGCAATTACATATACAGAATTGTGTGCACTGAAATGTTCATACCATGTTGTCTTGAATATGGGTTTCTTTATTTTTATTTTTTGGGGGGTTGTCAAAATTGTTTAGTTATGGGATAATTACAGTACATTAGAAGCAGGACTGAATAAATAAAGAATTGTTAATAGAAGAACTTTAGAATAAAAGTATTTGAAAAAATAATGATGCTTGTTAAGCATGGATGGTAAAACCAGCATAACCCTTTGATAGTAAATTTTTTAAGATTTTCTTTTTTATTTTCAGGAGGTGGTATGAATGGTCAGATGGGTGGACCTCGCAGTTCTGGAAGTCTCTTCAGTAGCCCTATGCCAGACAGGTAACTTGGGTTTCTCATTTCCTATTGTGTAGCAATTTTGTACATTGTGTTAATCATGCTTTGAGGTATTTTTAAGTATAATTTATATGTAAAACATATTTTAAATGACTAATAATATAATATCTTTAATTTTATAAAAACTTTAATTTGTATATTGTTTAATAGGATTCTACTGTAGTTTATTGAATGTTAGAGGGCTTTTGTATTTTCTGTATATAGCTTTTCTGCACTTAGTGACTGCACTAGGATGGTTAGTGAGGATATTATTTCAGTGGATCAGGGAAATCTTTATGCATCTAAAAAAACATGGTGGAATTTTTTTCTCCTGCACTTTGGCTGATGTGTTAAAAAAAATCCTGTTCTACAAATTAAGAGAAATTATGGTATAAAATAGCCAAAATTCACAAACATTAAAATAAAATGTTTATGTAATTGATGACTGATAATTCTTAAAAACTTCCCCAATTTCCAGGCTTGGGTTAAACAACGGCATGAGCAATGGTGGGCTACGTGGTGGTGGTGGACTGATGGGTGCTGGGGGTCAGGGTCAGGGTGGACCTTTTATGGGTGGAGCTGGTGGTCCTGGGGGTGCATCTCTTTCAGGAATGGGCCAGCCACAGCCTGGTCTGCCCCAGCAGGGTGCTGTTCTTATGGTTTATGGACTTAACAAGGATAAGATGAATGCTGATCGCATCTTCAACTTGCTTTGCTTGTATGGCAACATTGTGAGGGTAAGAAAAATAGTAATCATTTGTGTATAAATGTTAAATTTACATTTTGCAATTATAAATTCTTGATACATTTAAAATTTGTAAAGGATTCTGATTGTTAGTTTAATATATAACCTCTCCTCACTTAGCGATGTACTCGTTTACCGACGATTCTGACTTATGATGGGCTCTCTGACCAGTATGCATACCTAAATAATATATATTAGAGCTGATTTTCTCTGTTCTGTTTATTACAATAAATATTTAAAAGTATACTAAGAGTGGGTCATAATAAGCATGTATGCACCTGGAAAAAAGAGGAGTGTAGAGGAGAGAGAGAGAGATTTTGGGAGATGTTATGCGAATGTATAGGAGCCTTTGAACCAAGTGAGAGAGTAATTGTGGTAGGGGACCTAAATGCTAAAGTAGGAGAAACATTTAGAGAGGGTGTGGTAGGTAAGTTTGGGGTGCCAGGTGTAAATGATAATGGGAGCCCTTTGATTGAACTTTGTATAGAAAGTGGTTTAGTTATAGGTAATACATATTTTAAGAAAAAGAGGATAAATAAGTATACAAGATATGATGTAGGGCGAAATGACAGTAGTTTGTTGTACTATGTATTGGTAGATAAAAGACTGTTGAGTAGACTTCAGGATGTACATGTTTATAGAGGGGCCACAGATATATCAGATCACTTTCTAGTTATAGCTACAGTGAGAGTAAAAGGTAGATGGGATACAAAGAAAATAGAAGCAGCAAGTAAGAGAGAGGTGAAGGTGTATAAACTAAAAGAGGAGGCAGTTAGGGTAAGATGTAAACAACTATTGAAAGATAGATGGGCTAGTGAGAGTATAGGCAATGGGGTCGAAGATGTATGGGGTAGGTTTAAGAATGTAGTGTTAGTGTTCAGCAGTAGTTTGTGGTTACAGGAAAGTGGGTGTGGGAGGGAAGAAAAGCGATTGTTGGAATGATGATGTAAAGAGGGTAGCAAGGTAGAAAAATTTAGCATATGAGAGGTTTTTACAAAGTAGAAGTGAGGCAAGGAGGAAAGAGTATATGGAGAGAAAAAGAGAGGTTAAGGAGTGGGTGAGATGTTATCAACAAATTTTGTTGAAAATAAAAAGTTTTGGAGTGAGATTAATAAGTTGAGGAAACCTAGGGAACAAATGGATTTGACAGTTAAAAAATAGGAGAGGATAGTTAGAGGTATCGGGAAGATGGAGGGAATATTTTGAGGAATTGTTGTGTTGATGAAGATAGGGAAGCTGTGATTTTGTGTTTAGGGCAAGGAGGAATAACATGTTGTAGGAGTGAGGAAGAGTCAGTTGTGAGTGTGGGGGAAGTTTGTGAGGCATTGGGTAGAATGAAAGGGGGTAAGGCAGCTGGGATTGATGGGATAAAGATAGAAATGTTAAAAGCAGGAGGAGTTTACCTGGAGAGAGTTCTGGGGGTCAATGCCCACGCGGCCCGGTCTGTGACCAGGCTGCCTGGTGGATCAGAGCCTGATCAACCAGGCTGTTACTGCTGGCTGCACGCAAACCAACATACGAGCCACAGCCCGGCTGGTCAGGAACCAACTTTAGGTGCTTGTCCAGTGCCAGCTTGAAGACTGCCAGGAGGGAATATAGATTTGGAGTGGTTGGTGCTATTATTTAATAAATGTATAGAAGAGGGTAACGTACCTAGGGATTGGCAGAGAGCATGCATAGTTCCTTTATATAAAGGCAAAGGGGATAAAAGAGAGTGCAAAAATTATAGGGGAATAAGTCTGTTGAGTATACCTGGTAAAGTGTATGGTAGTCATCATTGAAAGAATTAAGAGGAAGAGGGAGAGTAGGATAGCAGATGAACAAGGAGGCCTGAGGAAAGGTAGGGGGTGTGTAGACCAAGTGTTAACAGTGAAACATATAGGTGAACAGTATTTAGATAAGGGTAAAGAGGTTTTTGTGGCATTTATGGATTTGGAAAAGGCATATGACAGGGTGGATAGGGTGGCAATGTGGCAGATGTTGCAGGTGTATGGTATAGGAGGTGGGTTACTGAAAGCAGTGAAGAGTTTTTACGAGGATATTGAGGCTCAGGTTAGAGTATGTAGGAGAGAGGGAGATTATTTCCCAGTAAAAGTAGGCCTTAGACAAGGATGTGTGATATCACCATGGTTGTTCAATATATTTATAGATGGGATTGTAAGAGAAGTGAATGCGAGGGTCTTGGCAAGAGGTGTGGCGTTAAAAGATAAAGAATCAAACAGAAAGTGGCAGTTGTCACAGTTGCTCTTTGCTGATGACACTGCTTTTGGGAGATTCTGAAGAGAAGTTGCAGAGGTTAGTGGATGAATTTGGTAGGGTATGTAAAAGAAGAAAATTGACAGTGAATATAGGAAAGAGATTAGGTGACGAAAGATTTGATATCAGATTGGAGGGAGAGAGTATGGAGGAGGTGAATGTATTCAGATATTTAGGAGTGGACATGTCAGCAGATGGGTCTATGAAGGATGAGGTGAATCATAGAATTGATGTGAGAAAAAGGGTAAGTGGTGCACTTCAGAGTTTGTGGAGACAAATAACTTTGTCCGTGGAAGCAAAGAGGGGAATATATGAGAGTATAATTGTACCAACACACTTTTATGGGTGGTGAAGTGCAGTATAACGAGGAGAAGGCTGGAGGCAGTGGAGATGTCATGTCTGAGGGCAGTGTGTGGTGTGAATATAATGCAGAGAATTCATAGTTTGGAAATTAGGAGAAGGTGTGGGATTACCAAAACTATTATCCAGAGGGCTGAGGAGGGGTTGTTGAGGTGGTTTGGACATGTAGAGAGGATGGAAGAAAGTAGAATGACTTCAAGAGTGTATAAATCTGTAGGGGAGGGAAGGCAGGGTAGGGGTCGGCCTAGGAAAGGTCGGAGGGAGGGGGTAAAGGAGGTTTTGTGTGCGAGAGGCTTGGAGAATGGAGACAATTGGTTTTTAATACTTGACATGCTGTTGGAGTGTGAGCAAAGTAACATTTATGAAGGGATTCAGGGAAACCGCCAGGCAGGATTTGAGTCCTGGAGATGGGAAGTACAGTGTCTACACTCTGAAGGAAGGGTGTTAATGTTGCAGTTTTATAACTGTAGTGTAAATCACCCCTCTGGCAAGACTGATGGAGTGAATGATGATGAAAGTTTTTCTTTTTCGGGCCATCCTGCCTTGGTGGGAATCAGCTGATGTGTTAATTAAAAAAAATACTAAAAATGTTACAAGTGGTGCAGAGGTAACATTAAAACAATATCAAAGATGGTTAACAGAAACCCACTACCATTATAGTATGCTTCTTGCTCAGCGACAAATTCGTTTACCGACATGATCTAAGGAACGGAACTCCTCCATTATATGAGGAGAGGCTTTAATACCAAATTTATTATTAATCATAAGGTAAATAATTTTAAACATGGAGCTATTTAGCACTCCTTTTTTATTACAGATTAAGTTCTTGAAAACAAAGGAAGGTTGTGCAATGGTGCAGATGGGAGATGCACTTGCTGTAGAGCGTGCTGTTGCAAACCTTCACAACACCACATTCTTCGGGTGCAAGATGCAGCTAGGGTAAGTTTTATGTTTGTCCCAATCATTCTACACTTGAATAACCTTAAAAACTATCCCTTAATGGTGTAACAGCAAAATGAATGCTGTAAAGAGGAAACCTCCATATTTGTTAACTTGGTCTTTTGTGAAAGGTATCTCCTGTGCAATACCTGACCTTTCACAGACAACAGAAGCATCACTGTTAGCCTTTCACTTTGTTGTGAGGCATGGCAACATTCCCAACCCTCCTTTAGTCCAGTAACTACATTATCACCTAACTTTCCTCTTTTGTTACAACTTCTTTCTTTTAACATGGTCCACAGAATTTCATTCAAAATGTGCTTGCTGGATTTTTCATACCCAAATCTTGTTTGTCCATAACGTAATTTATTTTTTAACATACTGGCTGTCTCACACCAAGGTAGGGTGACCTGAGAAAACCTTTCACCATCATTCACTCCATTGCTGTCTTGCCAAAGGCACACCAAAACTACAGCTCAAATGCCCCTTGAAATTGGAATTATCCTCATCCCTCCTTCAGAATGCAGATGCTGTACTTCCCATCTCCAGGACTCTTAAGTCTGGCTAATCAACAAAAATCATTTGCCCCCACTCATATCTAACATGCTCACATGTGTCTGCTGACTGTTGAAGCCTTCTCTCGCACAGAATCTCTCTTATCCAATCCAACCTTTCCTAGTGTGACCCTACCCTGCCTTCCCTCCAATACAGATTTATGCATCGTTCAAGTCATCCTATTTTGCTCCATTCTCTTAATGTCCATACCACCTTAAGAACCCCTCTGCATCCCTCTGGATAATACTTCTAGTAACTCTGCAACTCCTCCTAATCTCGAAGTGACAAATTCTCTGCGTAATACAGTGGAACCTCAGTACTCGAACTAAATTCGTTCCAGAAGACTGTTTGAGTGCTTATTTGTTAGAGTACCAAGCTAATTTTTCCCATCCAATTGTCTTTTTGGTTGGTTATCACTAATCTTCTTAGGCCAATGGTTGACAACCAAGCGATTTTTTTTTTTTTTTTTTTTTTTTTTTTTTATACACACCAAACAAAGAGTTCGAATACTGAATTGTTCAAGTAGGGAGCTGTTCGAGTACTAAGGTTCCACTGTAGTTACACAACATCTACACTGCCACATTCACAACCCATGCTTCACACCCATATGGGAGTGTTGTTACCGCCATACTCTTATTCATTTCCCTCTGTGCCTCCGTAGATAATATTCTTTGTCTCCAAATGCCTCAGTGCACCACCTAGCTTTTTCCCTTCATCAGTTCTATGGTTCACCTTGTCTTTCATATACTCATCGGCCGACAAGTTCATTCCCAAATATCTGAACACATTCACTTCCTCCCATCTCCCTTCTCCCTTCTTCCCATCTGATATTGTCTTTCATTACCTAATTCAGTTTGTAACCCGCGTCACCTTGCTCTTCCCTATGTTTACTTTTAATTTCCTTCCTTTACATCATCTTTCAACAAACCGGCCGGATCCCACTAAGGTAGGGTGGCTCAGACGGAGAAATGAAAGTTTCTCCTTTTAAATTTAGTAATATATAAAGGAGAAGGGGTTACTAGGCCCATGGTTCCAGCATTTTAGTTGTCTCTTTCGACATGCATGGCTTATGGAGGAAGAATTCTGTTCCACTTTCCCATGGAGATAAGCAGAAATAAACAAGAACTAGTAAGAAAATAGAAGAAAACCCAGAGGGGTGTGTATATATGCCTGTACATGCATGTGTAGTGTGACCTAAATATGAGTAGAAGTAGCATGACGTACCTGAAACCTTGAATGTTTATGAGACAAACACACCAGCAATCCTACCATCATGTAAAACAATTACAGTGGGCCCCTGACTTACGATATTAATCCGTTCCAGAGAGCACAGAGTATGACGAAATTATTGTAAGTCGAATTAATTTTCCCCATAAGAAATAATGGAAATCAAATTAATCCATTCAAGACACCCAAAAGTATGAAAAAAATATTTTACCACATGAAATATACATTTTCCTACACAAAAGGAAGGATACATGCACAATATATATTGTGCATGTATTAGTGTAGTAAATGAAGAATAAATGACACTTACCTTTATTGAAGATGTGGTGATGAGTGATGTGTCCTAGGAGTGCCTTTTCCTCCTGAGTAATGTAGGTCCTGTTTGGCATTTTCTTCCAGAACAGGCCTTATCACACTGTGTTTACCACTACGATTCTTAAATTTCTCAAACCAACCTTTGTTGGCTTTAAATTCACCAATATGAGCTCTAGTTCCAGGCATATTTTTCCTTTTCACCTGGGTGTTAGTCGACTAGTGTGGGTCACATCCTGGGGGACAAGATTAACCCTTTCAGGGTTTCTGACGTACTAGTACGACTTACGCACCAGGGTTATTGACATACTAGTACGCCTTATGTACCAGGGTTATTGACATACTAGTACGCCTTACGCACCAGGGTTATTGACATACTAGTATGCCTAAATTCTAGTGCCTTCAAATCTAGCGAGAGAAAGCTGGTAGGCCTACATATGAAAGAATGGGTCTATGTGGTCAGTGTGCACAGTATAAAAAGAATCCTGCAGCACACAGTGCATAATGAGAAAAAAAAGAACTTTTTTTGGTTTAAAACAGCGACTTTCCAGTGTATTTTCGTATGGTATTTATGGTTGTATTTTAGTTTTTCTGGTCTCATTTTATAGAATGGAAGACATATTACAGAAATTGAGATGATTTTGATTGGTTTCATAATGAAAGTATGTACCTTGAAATTGAGCTCAAAGTAGCAGAAATGTTCGATTTTTACCAAAGTTCAAAAGTAAACAAATCATGCCAAGCGTCCAATACACGTCAACTGGTAAGTCTAATATTCTTTCACAAGTGCGCTGATATTATTTATACAATTTCTACACCAATGCAGTAGTCTACAAAACAGTAAATCTTCTATTTTTTGTGAGAATAAAAATTCGAAGTGGAAAGCAAGAGAGATGTAAGAGGGGCCTGGGGACGTGACTAATGAACAGAGAAAATGTTATTTTAGTGCCAGGAATGTCTGTCTTGTTTATTCTGGACCCTATTTGTAAATTGGCATTTTCTGACATTTGTGTGAAATTGGCAAAATTGCCAATTTCTGACCACTTTATTGGATAGTTGAAATCAGTAAATGGGTGGTTTCTTGTACTCATTCAATAGAAAAAATGGAGTTCTAGCAAAATAGGTATGATTTTTGTCGACTAGTACACTGGAATTGGTCAAAAATAGGGCTCAAAGTGCACGAAATGGCTGATGCGTAAACATCGTCGAGACCGCTGACTTTGCAAGAGCATAATTCTGTAAGTTCTCCATCAAATTTCATACTTTTGGTATCATTATGATCGGGAAAAGATTATAATTTTGTAAGGTCCCCCCCCCCCCCCCCCCCCCCCCCCCCCGGGCACTAAAATTCTGTCGGCCCTTGTGAACGAGTTTAGGAGAGGGCCTCTCAACCCTGAAAGGGTTAATAGCTCTGTAGTTCTCTTCACATGTTCATAGACAAAACCTCCTACTAGTCTTTTTCAGAAGGCACAGATGGTACTATACTTATTTTCCTCTCACATGAATAGTACGTTTACACTCGACCATTTCTCTTCCCTTACTGCAAAATGACACTCGCTCATGCTCAAATATTTATTTAATTGTGAAATACAAAACTGGTATATTACAACTTTATCTTCACTCTTCCAATGGCAAGAATTATAATTTTTCCTTTACTGTGCTACTAGTAAACTATACAAGCAACATTGATTATGTGAATAAAATAAAATTATTTCTTTCAGGTATTCTAAGCAGGCATTTTTGGCTGATGTACAGCAACCTTATGATCTACCAGACGGTACCCCATCATTCAAGGACTACATGGGGAATAAGAACAATAGATTCATTAACCCAGAAATGGCTTCAAAGAACAGGATACAGCCTCCTTCAAAGGTAGATACTTAATCCTTGTATTATATGACCTTGATATACACACTATTCTTACTGTGTTGGAAGAAGTATAACTAAAAAAAAACTAGCAAGACAAAATTAATGCATGGAATTGGGATACAACACTATGCATAATTTTTGTCAGTTTACCCACTAGGTAACCACAAACCACATGAGGAGTTCACCCTTGCCTGCTGGAGATTACCAAACTAGTGTTTTATGTATCTTCAGTCATTTTTTACTGGGTATCTCCTGTCCTAACCTTAATTGATGTTTTCTAAGACTCGCATAGTGCTTACGTTATATAGAACTCTTGAATTTCATCTTGTTGGTATTGTATGCCATTCTTGTACCACTGTGATATGTACTCTGGCTATAATTTTTACATTTGTATATTGTAGTGAATGACACTGATAAACGTGTGGTAAAGGGACCCTGGGTGCCATGACACCAGTCAGGCTTCAGAGAATCCCATTATATGATAGTATTTGGGCATGTCACCACTTTTTTTTTTTTTTTTTTTTTTTTTTTTTTTTTTTTTAGGCCTAGAAATATAAACTTGTATCTTTTGTTTCCAGAAACAGAAAAGCCAGCTCTTGTAATATTTCATCATTCCTTGTTACCCTCAAATTGGAATTTCACTTTTATGTCAGACTAGGTGAAGATTTCATAAATGTGTATCTGTAGGGGTAGTAGTATTATGAAAGCATACATTTGTGTTGGTCAATGGCTTTGGTAATTGTTGCAGCCAATGCCCAGTCTTAGACTGGGCTTGCTCATTTAAAAAGGAATAAATACCAAGTAAAAAAAAAAGAAGTGTTTACTGAATGTAACCAAAGTACTACAGTGGAACTCCGGTTTTCGTACGTACTGGATAATGGACATCTTGGATTTAGAACCCCCTTTTTTTTTGGGGGGGGGGCAAATTTTATTCCGGATGTTGGACCTCAATCCGGAAATTGTACGTATCAGACACGTCTGCCTGCCCGGGGTGCCGTCAGTCTGACTTTGTCACTGGTTGAGTGAGCATTCGTCCAAAACATTTTGCAATTTTTGCACTTGTTTATTGATTGTGACTGAAATAAGCCACTATGGGCCACAGAAAATTCCTCCTGCCAGCCCTTTGGTAAAGGGCTGAGAGAGAGGGAAGTATGTGCCTTCTTCAGTGATTCTACGATACGTATGATACTAAAGCAGCAGGAGTTAATAAAGGCTATGGCGATAGAAAAAGGACAGCATGAAACTAACTAACTCCAATGTTGTTGGAGGTGTATAGGGCCACTGATAACATATGCCACCTGCATATCTTACACCACCCTAAACCAATGCCAGCATCTCCTCCAGGGTAAGTGTAAATATTTCTTATTTATGAAGGGTAAATCTTTCTTATTTATAAATTACGTTCATTGTTTCAGTGTGAATAGTGGTGGTGGCCTCTGCTGCCACCACCACCACCATTATATGTATGGCTTATGCTGTCAGTGGCCCTTATAAACCCAACACCACCACCACTCCTCACATGCATAATGACATTTTATTCGTTATAGAGTATATATCATGTGTCTATGTGATTAATATTGTTTATTATGTCATATTAGATCACATTATATGGGTGTGAAGCATGGGTGATGAATGTTGCAGCGAGGAGAAGGCTGGAGGCAGTGGAGATGTCATGTCTGAGAGCAATGTGTGGTGTGAATATAATGCAGAGAATTCGTAGTTTGGAAGTTAGGAGGAGGTGCGGGATTACCAAAACTGTTGTCCAGAGGGCTGAGGAAGGGTTGTTGAGGTGGTTCGGACATGTGGAGAGAATGGAGCGAAACAGAATAACTTCAAGAGTGTATCAGTCTGTAGTGGAAGGAAGGCGGGGTAGGGGTCGGCTTAGGAAAGGTTGGAGGGAGGGGGTAAAGGACATTTTGTGTGCGAGGGGCTTGGACTTCCAGCAGGCATGTGTGAGCGTGTTTGATAGGAGTGCATGGAGACAAATGGTTTTTAATACTTGACGTGCTGTTGGAGTGTGAGCAAAGTAACATTTATGAAAGGGTTCAGGGAAACCGGCAGGCCGGACTTGAGTCCTGGAGATGGGAAGTACAGTGCCTGCACTCTGAAGGAGGGGTGTTAATGTTGCAGTTTAAAAACTGTAGTGTAAAGCACCCTTCTGGCAAGACAGTGATGGAGTGAATGATGGTGAAAGTTTTTCTTTTTCGGGCCACCCTGCCTTGGTGGGAATCGGCCAGTGTGATAATAAAAAAAAATAATAATTAGATGAATTGTGATAGACAAGTAAGCAGTAGAGTTGATATTAGCATGTCATATTTAAGTATTTTGTCCTGTCTCCAAACAAACTCTCCTCCCAGCAAGTCTTCAATAAAGGTATGTAATAGTGATTTAAATGTTCATTTATCCATTTCATTAGTGCTTTATATTTATTTCTCATTGTTTTCTGTATGTAAAACTATAGTTATTCTTTAAAAAATTTATTTTTTTGTTAATATTTTTGGGTTTCTGGAATGGATTAATTGTATTTACATTATTTCTTATGGGAAATATTGCTTCAGTTTTCATATGTTTCGGATTTAGAATGACCTTCTGGAACAGATTAAGTATGAAAACCGAAGTTCCACTGTAGTTTGAATGATCTTAAATTTTAGTATGGTTTTGACTCGAAAGTATTAGTATGTATGATCATATTTTTTTAATAGCATTTAATAACTTTGTACATCAAAGCACTTTGTAAATACAGAAACTTTCAGAATACAATGAAAAGCTCATAAGATTTGCCTGCAATATTACATTTGTTTGACATAAAAAGAAAAGAATGGCAGCTATGCAAGTGCAAACTATTTAACAAGTTACTGTTCTTTGCAGATTCTGCACTTCTTCAACACCCCTCCAGGACTGGAGGAAGATGCACTGAAACAGGTGTTCATTGATGGGGAAGTTACTGAACCCAAGAGCATCAAGCTTTTCCCATCAAAGAGTAAGTGTGAGTGACAAGTGTGAGAGACTAAGGATCTCTATTAACCACCATTACATTTTTGTTTTTAAATCCTTTGACAGGCACTGCTGTATGTGACTTTTACAAGCATTCAATTTTTATAGCAATTGAGAAAATTAGCATTAAGAATGACAACTTAATTCCATTTTGATTAGGATTAATGAAATTTAAATACAGCTTGTGTATGTCAGAGGCATTTTTGCTACATTGAAATATTGTAAATATAATGTACATGATATATTTTTGTGAATAATTTTGGTATTTGTCATTTTAATCATATTAAGTAAACTTAAGAACAACTTCATTATCTAGATCTTTAATTCCTCACAGCTGAGAGGAGCTCCAGTGGACTCCTTGAGTTCGCTAACATCTCTGAGGCCCTAGAGGCACTGGTGATTGGTAATCATGCCCCCATTCCCAACCCTAGTAAGTGTTCTATTGAATGCTGTACTTTGTGATGTTTATGTAATTCACAACTAATGAACATATTTTTACAGGAGACTTTTATTAAAATGTTCTACTTCATCCTTCATCATTACTTGATAGGGCCCAGCATGAGGCAAAATTTATTTTAAATTTTCCTTTCCAAAGTGTGGGTTTTTATATTTTCAGGCATATTATAATTTTTATTTTTCATTATTTGAAATAGTTTATCCTTAATGAGCAATGAATTTCTTCTGTCAACAGACAGCAAGTTTCCATTCATCATGAAGCTTTGCTTCTCATCTTCAAGACACATCCCTAACAAGATGGCTGAGTGAGGGTCCAGTACCACCACTACCTACCACAAACAGCAGCAGCAGCAGTAATGGCCCATTGTACCTGGGTCATTTCAGCTTCATTGCTGCTTTAGTAACCTGCAGGGTACACCAGGGTTGTTGGCAGCCAGGCAGGGAATAATATAGTTGTCAATATCTAGCTAGGGTTGCTTACAGTCCCATTGATTGTGAGTAATTACCAGTAGTTATTTACAATTACTTATGTTCTTAACTCCCAGAGATTATTAGCATCTATGGAATTCTTAGTATTTACGTGATAGTTTCTGGGAGTTAATGGCATTTAGGAGAGACTGCTGGCTATGTGGTCATGAGATGGTTGTTAGGGACTTTCATGCTTCCCACCCATAAAGAGGTTGGGGACCTAGTGTTTCTCTTCTCGCTGGACCCTTCAGGGAATTGTCAGTGACATTTTGAGGCATGCAGATCACTTCAGGTTATACAAGTTATTCATGCATGTATAAGAATGTACGTGTGTGTGTGTATAAATATATGTGCGCACACACACACACATCCATATAAACACATACACTTACCAATCATTGCATATGTTTTATGCTTTTAATATTAGTCATTTTTTTTTTTTTTTTTTTACCAGACAATTATTGGATTTTTATTAGTTTTGTTGAAATGGTGCAAATGCTGAAAGTTGAATGTATTCTTTGCATTATGCATATTGTCACATAAAAGTTGCTTTATTGGACCCTTAATTTTTAGATGGATGAAGTGTAAGTGATCATACTTGTAATGTCTTTCCTGAGGAGCCCAGCAATTATCATAAGTAGGATAAGTGCAGTATAAACCCTCCCTGAGTTGGAAGCTTGGGCAGTATCCCACTGTCCGTCCTACGCTCTCTTTATATGACCGTTATCATTATTCTGAATCATATTACATGAGGTAGGTAAACTGGGTAAACTTCAGTAATGGCTTAACTATCAATTTAGCATGGTAACTTTACAAATATCAGAATGGAATTTGAAATCAGTCAAAACATGAAAGTTTTGTGTTTGAGATTGTAAGTCCTTGACTAAAGGTCCTACTGAGGAAGCCATAACTGCATTTCTCTTTATACTGAAGTTTATTTAGTGTATCCTATATGCTCATTCAGTGGAATGTACAATACTGTTCAACAATAGTGTGTTATGTTTCTAAAATTATTCCATGATTAGGCACAACATTACTTTTGAACTGTTTACTCTATAATAATGATCAGTTCACTTAATATTTGATGGACACTGATCCACTCATTGGTATGTTAAGTATAGGTCACCAGTTAACTTATAACATGGATCTTACCTGATATTATGGACATGTGTGTTAATATCATGATGTAGCTAACTAGTGGTAACTGGTCTTTGTTGCAATAATCGTCAAAGGATCCGACATTCTTAAATCTATGGTTAATTTCAATAAGGCTGGTCCTGTCTGTTTGGTATGGATTGACAAGCTGTATAGAATCTGCTTTCAAGGTTAATAATGGCTGATCTTTTGACAGTAGTCTTACACTGATGACCCAATGTAAGTTAGTAGGAGGCAATGTTAGTGGCAACAAGGATACATTGTTGGTAAATGTAGGTGTAAATTGATAAGCTTTGGCAACAGGGCAGACATGTTCACAAGCACTTGATATATTTACAGTCCCAGCTTGTTACACTGCCCCACTGTCAGAGTCTTAAGTGTTTTAGAATAGCATTTTAATGCTTTTTCACTTTTTCTTTTTTAGTTTATTTTCTTATTTTTAAGTAGATGGTAAAATGGTGTCGTTATACTTAGTTCAATTCTGAGCTAGCAAAGCTCCTAGCTTATGATTGCAGCAGGACATGACAAAAGCTCTGTCTGTCCCCTTATTCATACTCCTGGTTTATGCCACACTATTTGTTTTGCCTCTTGACAGTAATTTCAATAAAGTTTTGAGTGACCAAATTTAAAAAAAAACATGCAGACAAGAAGTTCAAGCAAAGATTTGAGGTGTTCCTCACTAATAATTGCCAATGGGAGTTATCAACTGTCTTGTTTTGACATAAAATAATAAAAAATTCCATAATGCAAATCCTAGTCAGCAACACACTGTACTTAATGTAGGGCTTTAATGATGGCAAATCTGAGTTGTTTATTATTTAACATACCTTTCACTGCAAGCAGAGAACATAACATTACACATGACTTTTCTTGAACTTCCCATCTACAGACATGGCTTTCACTCACACACCCTCTACCCGCAGCCAGAGAAACTTAAGACTACAGTAAACTACAGAGCCAAAACACTGGGGATTACAGCATGTCTAAACAAACCCAGCTTATTTCTCAAGTGGGATTATTTATGGAGAATTTACTCATGGCAGGGTTGAATTTAGAAATAACTGTATAGAATATTCAATAACTTTCTGGTAATATAACGTGTAAGCTAATTGAGAAAGTAGCTTGCATTTTTTTAGTAACAGCGAATAGTCCATTTCGATATTCGCTGATTATATACAGCAGTGTCTGATCTATGCCGTTTGTGTATATTTCCTACTCCTTAATGCATCTTCACCATGTCATTGGTCAGTGCCAGTGATGGCCAGTGCCAGACATGATATTCTCGGGTCCCCTAACATGCCAGTATAAAGAGTGGATGAGATTGGGCATGATGAGCATGCACTTAATATTAAATTACAATAATACCAAGTCTTAGTAGTATACTTAATTAAAATTATGTGCTGTACATACTAAGTTATTGTTTCTTTAACAAGATTTGCCTAAGGCTATAATGGTCGGCAGCAAACAAATGGAGATTTGCTATGAGAATGAAATCTGAGGAAATGACATGCCAAGTTTTTTCTCCCTTCTCTCTCCCTGCATATAACATCAGAATGTGTGCACATGTGTATCCTTGAACTGACAAAGGGGGCCCGGATGTGCTTGAAGCTTTGTCAAAAAGCAAATTTATTAAACAATTTGGCATTGTTTCTTCTAGCTAGGTTAATTTTTATTCCAAATCTGGATAATTTTCAGATTTTTTTAAACTTTTATCTGGACAGTTCCACTACAGGAGGTTACTGATGCAATCTAGTTTATTAGAACCTTGTCAAATGTGTTGAAGTAAATAGTTGTTGCCTAGGAACAGCCAACAGCACAAGATACACCACATGAAAATACTTGACAAATAAACAAAAGAAACTTCTGAACAATCATACTACGGTACATGCAATTCTGGAAAACAGAGAGGTCATGGGTGACATGAACACACCTCACATATAGGAACGGAAATTAACAAGCTTTTTTCCTAATTTGTTGTTATGTTCCTTTGTTTTGCTAATACACTAGCCTCCTGGAATTTTTGTTTGTTTAAAGTTCAAAGCCAACTTGGTACAAAGCACGATTGTACTAAGGTAAAGCAAGCCTGCCAAATATGTAATTTTCCTGAGGGGCGCACCACCCACCACCTGTCACAGCCAGTGAGGCAGCACCCACAAGACTGCCGGCAGTCACTACAAGAAGTGGGATTGGATTTACGCAAAGGCAATACTGCCTCTCAATCTTCAGAAAAAAAATATTTAAATACAGTATTTGCACGACTGATAAGGCTTGCTTTCGGGAACTTCTGCCCGCTGGTGGTGGTGGTACAAAGTTGTCCTCGGGGTACAGCAGTAGCCGTCAACCAAACAGTGAGGGCATTGACTTAAGTGGCTGTTGCAAGACGGTAGCTATTTACCTGATATATGCCTCCAGTGATGGCTGCGGTTTCTGCTGATGTTATGAAGCGGGGGTGTGCCCCTTTCTCCTCCGTGCCAAGCGTGGTAGTGTCTGAGGCCGCGTGAGTGAGGCGACGTAACTGCTGTATTATAGGTCACGTCCACCTTGGTGTAGGTGTCCGTGTGAACGGCCAGGGAGGATGTCTTCGCCCTCCCAACCCCCACCCGGAGGCTCCCGAGCCCCCGTGACTCCGCTCATAAGCAATACTGACCTGACCCTCAGGTTATGATGGCGCCCTCCCTGGTGTGCCCACCTGGACTACTAGGCTGTTTAAATGGTTTTATCTCTTGATAAGTCGTTGATATGTCGTTGCAAAATGTGCTTTAAGTAGAGAATGTTTATTACTTCTTGAAATCGTCCCGATAGAGTGAATCACTTGATGCATATCATAGCACTAAGATTTACTGAGCCATTGAGCTAGTTCCATTGGGACTGTTCTGAGCTGACTGCCAGCTGGCACAGCGCATCCATGGGCCGTATAAAATTCCATCCTAGGGGCCAGCAGCAAGACCTTTATAATTCTGTATTCATTAAACCTAAGTGTTGTGGTTATCACTTGTGGTCTAGGAGTTTACATAAACTGTAGGAAAGCTAAAGTGGATTGATGGTTCGGCCTGTGGAAAAGTGCTGTGCTTGGGTCTGTCCAGTCCCCTAGTCTGGTGCCCAGTTATAAGTACAGGGAATGAACCAGGCTGGCGGCGAGTCCAGTTCTGGCTGACTCAATGTGAGGGCAGCAGCAGTGGTATAGCCCCACAAGATCCCCTACACCATCCCTTGTTCCAGGATTGCGGAGTTATTTTAAAAGCATAACAAACATTATTATTTCTCTTAATCCATATGTTGTTTGTAAGAATTTTAAGGAATAAAATGAATAATACTTTAGTATAAAAAGAGAATATATAGACTTTAATTTTCATGTGGTGTCCTGTTAAGATATGATCACTATATATTGAAACGCATGGCTACAAAACAATATCTGCAAACTTAATGACAAACACAACATATTATATCAGTATGCTTCACAAAAATACATGTAGTACATACAGGGTGGTAGGTGCCTGCACTTTGAAGGAGGGATGGGGGTATTTGCAGATTTTGAACTGCATCAGTACCCCTCTCACACGTCAGTGATGGTGAAAGCTTTTTTTATTTTTTTTTTTAAGGAAGGGGGGGGGGATTGCCCTGCCTCAGAGAGAGCTAGCCAGTTTGCTGGAAGATATACATACAGTTGACCTTCAAACAATGTGGAGGTTAGGGGTGCTGACCCCCTTTGCAATTAAAAATCCGCATATAACTTCTGATTCCCCAAAAACTTTACTAATAGCCTAACTGTTGACTGGAAGCCTTGCCAATAACAGTTAATTGACACATATTTTGTACATGTATTATATATTGTATTCTTACAGTAAAGTAAGTTAGAGAAAAAAAAAACGTTAATAAAATATGGAAGAGAAAATACATTTACAGTACTGTACTGTATTCATCGATATTATAAGTTTACATCATCTGTTTATAAGATGAATTGTCAGTACCTACATGATAAAAAATCCATGATAAAAATCCATGTAGATGTTATATGTATGGGTCCCATGGTGTTATTCAAGGTTTACGGTACTGCACTAAACGCGAGATCTCTTTTTTTTTTTTTATTGCAATAAGCAATTTACTGAAAGACGCACTGCTCACATGGAGATTAGTGTTACACAGCATTTTAAGCTGATACTCGCAACACTTGAGCTCACTGCAATAGCAACAGAATGTGGGTATGAAATTATCACAGTAGTACAGTACGTCCTAGAGTTAATTTTATGCAGCTATGATTTTATATTGCATGGTAGTACAATATGTCCAACAGTTTATTTTATGCAGTTATGATATAACAATGCATCTTCGTTTACATTTCTTTTGACTGTGAGTGGTGCCATGTACAATCTGTATTTGTGTTCATAAGTTTTGATAAATTTTAACTTTTTATAATAGATTTGTGTATATTTTATGGTAGTAAATGATAAAATAGACTAGTATCTACATATATTTTATGCATTTATTACATAACTTTTCTTAATTTTTTCAATATTTCTAAGCTACACAGTTCGTCTGCAAGTTTTTTCAAATTGTTGCAAATCTAAAAAAATTGAATTCCGATTTGTTTATTGAAAAAAATCCGCCTATAAATGGATCTGTGTTATTCGAGGGTCAACTGTGTGAGGGAGGAGAGGGCATACAGCAGGCATGTGTAAGCATGTTAGACATAAGTGAATCGAGATGAATGGGTTTTTTTTGGGACTTGACGAGTTTTTGGAGTGTGAGCAGGGTAATATTTTGTTAAGGAATTCAGGGAAACTGGTTAGCTGGGCTTGAGTCCATGAGGTGGGAAGTATAATGCCTGCACTTTAAAGGAGGGGTCTGGAATATTTGCTGTGTAGAGTGACATCTAATTTGTCATATCTGAGTGCCTCTACAAATACAGTGATTGTGTGTGAATGATGGTCAGTGTTTTTTTGTTTTTTTGGTCATCCTGCCTTGGTGGGAGATGGCCAGTGTGTTGATATATACATATGTATGTTGTGCCGAATAAGTAAAATTGGTAATTAGCAAGAACTCTCTTAATTTTCTAAAATTTTCTCTTATATGTTTAAAGATATATTTTTTCAGGTATGTATGTAAAAATTAATAATTTTGTACCAAAAGAACCTTAGAAAACTTACCTAACCTTATTATAGCAAGTGCAGTTTAATTTAGCCTAATACAACTAAATATATTTTAGATAAGTTTACAATAATTTAATAATAAACAAACAATTAAATATTTTTTTGCTAGGTTCAGAATTATTTTTGTGAAATTACTGCATACACAAATTTTCACTTGCCTTATTCAGTAAGAACAACATTGCTATTTAAGCCAAAATTGCAGGCAGATAACCTTGTCTCCTAGACCAAGGACCACCAGGTTTTGGAGCCTACTCTACCTGATGCTAGCTTTCTTTTTGAGACTACCTCCCATTTAGCAATGGCCCACTTCACCCATCTCTGAGCCTACACCTGTCAGCACACCTGCCAACACTATTCCAACATCTGGCAGCAGTGCTTCATTGGCAAATACTGAGTCAGGATTTTCTCCACCAGAGATTGGTGCCGTTAATAATCAGAGAACTATCACTGCACCTAAACAGTCTCGGAGTCAGTCTGTCTGTCGCTCTCTCTCTCTCTCAGTGGTAATCCTTTATTTGAGGAATTGTTAACCCGTAAACGGTCCAAGCAGATCTACGTTCACATGTGTGGTGCTACAAAAGTAGATCTAAGTTTTTTTTACATATTTTCAAATATAACAAAAAAAAAAAGTAGATCAAAGTTTTTTTACACATTTTCAAATGTAGAAAAAAAGTACATATACGTTTGGACCGTTGACAGGATAAATGTTGATGAAGATAGGGAAGCTGTGATTTCGTGTATAGGGCAAGGAGGAATAACATCTTTTAGGAGTGAGGAGGAGCCAGTTGTGAGTGTGGGGGAAGTTCTTGAGGTAGTGGGTAGAATGAAAGGGGGTAAGGCAGCTGGGATTGATGGGATAAAGATATAAATGTTAAAAACAAGTGGGGATATAGTTTTGGAGTGGTTGGTGCTATTATTTAATAAATGTATGGAAGAGGGTAAGGTACCTAGGGACTGGCAGAGAGCATGCATATTTCCTTTGTATAAAGGCAAAGGGGACAAAAGAGAGTGCAAAAATTATAGGGGGATAAATTTGTTGAGTATACCTGGTAAAGTGTATGGTAGTTATTATTGAAAGAATTAAGGTTAAGACAGTAGCATAGCAGCTGAACAAGGAGGTTTTAGGAAAGGTAGGGGGAGTGTAGAACAAGTGTTTACAGTGACATAGGTGAACAGTATTTAGATAAGGGTAAAGAGGTTTTTGTGGCATTTATGGATTTGGTAAAGGCATACGACAGGGTGGATAGGGGGGCAACGTGGCAGATGTTGCAGGTGCACGGAATAGAAGGTAGGTTACTGAAAGCATTGAAGAGTTACGAGGATAGTGAGGCTCAGGTTTATGTAGGAGAGAGGGAGATTATTTCCCAGTAATAGTAGGCTTTAGACAGGGATCCCCTCAAGGAAGGTTCCTTGATGTTGGTGAGGGGCTCTTGATTTAGGGAATTGGATCTGTGCTCCAGTTCCCCAAATTAAGCCTGAATGCCTTCCACATCCCCCCCCCCCCAGGCGCTGTGTAATCCTCCGGGTTTAGCACTTCCCCCTCGATTATAATAATAATAATTTAGACAGGGATGTGTGATGTCACCATGGTTGTTCAATATATTTATAGATGGGGTTGTAAGAGAAGTGAATGTGTAGGTGTTAGTAAGAGGTGTGGGGCTAAAAGATAAAGAATAACACAGTGGGAGCTGTCACAGGTGCTTTTTGCTGATGACTGCTTTTGGGAGATTCAGAAGAGAAGTTGTAGAGGTTGGTGGATGAGTTTGGTAGGGTATGTAAAAGGAGAAAATTAAAAGTGAATATCAGAAAGAGTAAGGCGATTGAGGATAATAAAAAAAAATTAGGTGATGAAAGATTGGGTATCAGGTTGGTGGGAGAGAATATGGAGGAGGTGAATGTATTCAGATATTTAGAAGTGGACATGTCAGCAGATGGATCTATGAAGGATGAGGCGAAACATAAATTGATGAGGAGAAATGGGTGAGTGGTGCACTTAGGAGTTTGTGGAGACAAAGAACTTTGTCCATGGCAGCAAAGAAGGGAATGTCTGAGAGTATAGTTATACCAATGCTCTTATGTGGGTGTGAAGCATGTGTGGTGAATGTTGCAACAAGAAGGCTGGAGGCAGTGGAGATGTCATGTCTGAGGGTAGTGTGTGATGTGAATATAATGCAGAGAATTCATAGTTTGGGAATTATGCAGAGGGCTGAGGAAGGGTTAATGAGGTGGTTCGGACATGTAGAGAAGATGGAACAAAACAGAATGACGTCGAGTGTGTATAAATCTGGAGGGGAGGGAAGGCAAGGTAGGGGTCGGTCTAAGAAAAGTTGGAGAGAGGGGGTAAAGGAGGTTTTGTGTGTAAGGGGCTTGGACTTCCAGCAAGTATGCATGAGCGTATTTGATAGGAGTGAATGGAGACAAATGGTTTTTAGGACCTGACATGCTGTTGGAATGTGAGCAGGGTAACATTTCTGAAGGGATTCAGGGAAACCGGCAGGCCGGATTTGAGTCTGAAGGAGGGGTGTTAATGTTAGTTTTATAACTGTAGTGTAAGCACGCCTCTGGCAAGACAGTGACGGAGTTAATGATGATGAATTTTTTTCTTTTTCGGGCCACTCTGCTTTAGTGGGAAACAGCTAATGTATTAATAAAATAAATATATAATTTATTTTTACTGTCATGCCAAGTGAGTGTTAAAATGGAAGCCTGTAATTGTTTTACTTGATGGTAGGATTGCTGATGTCTTTTTTTCTGTCGTAAACGTGCAGGATTTCAGTATGTCTTGCTACTTCTACTTACACTTGGGTCACACTACACTTGGATGTACAAGCATATACACACACCCCTATGGGTTTTCTTCTGTTTTCTTACTAGTTCTTGTTTATTTCCTCTTATCTCCATGGGGAAGTGGAATAGGTAAAACTTGCAATTTTGGCTTAAATAGCAATGCTCTTCTTGCTGAATAAGGCAAGCAAAAATTTGTGTATGCAGTAATTTCACAAAAGTCATTTCATTTTGTTTATTATTAAGTTATTGTAAACTTATCTAAAATATATTTAGCTGGGTTAGGCTAAATTAAATTGTGCTTGTTATAATAAGGTTAGGCAAGTTTTCTAAGGTGCTTTTGGTATAAATTATAAATTTTAACATAAATTAAAAAAATATACATATATTTAAACGTATAAGAGAAAATCAGTGCTTTTATATGGGTGTGAAGCATGGGTGGTGAAGGTTGCAACAACGAGAAGGCTGAGGCAGGGATGATGTGCCTGAGGGCATTTTGTGGCGTGAATATTATGTAGAGAATCTGTAGCTTGGAGATTCAGAGGTGCAGAGTTTATAGAGAAGATGGAGGGTGCATAAATATGTAGTGGAAGGAAGGCAGGGTAGGGGTTGTCCTAGGAAAGCTTGGAGGAAGAGGGTAAATCTTGTTGGTGTAAACTGCGAGTGTGGGCTTCTTTTTTAATGCTGGTCATCTCCCACTGAGGAAGGGTGACCTGAAAAAAGAAATTTTCACCATCATCCACACCATCACTGTCTTTTGACAGGTGCACAAATACGACAGTTTAGAGTACAGGTCCTTTACTTTCCACCTCCAGGACTCTAAGTCCAGCTAACCAGTTTCCCAAATCCCTTCACAAAATATTACCCTGCTCACATTCTCACAGCTCATCCAGCCCCAAAAAACATTTGTCTTCACTCCTATTTAATGTGCTCACACATGCCTGATGTATGTCCAAGCCCCTTGCACACAAAACCTTACTCCCTCCCTCCATCCTTTCCACTAGGATGACCCCTACCCTGCATTCCCTCCTCTACATCCTAATTTGCTACATTGTATCTAAATGACTCGACCACCTCAACAATCCCTCTTCTGGAAAATACTTTTAGTAACTATGCACTTGAAAATCTCCAAACTACAAATTCTCTGAATAATATTTACACCATTTATTGCCCTCAGATATGGCATTCCATTGCTTCCACCACAATGTTCACAACCCATGCTTCACACTCATATAAATGTGTTGGTACCACTATACTCTGATACATTCACTTTTTTGCCTCCATGGATAACGTCTTTTGTCCCTACAGATGCCTCAATGCACCACCCACCTTTTTCTCTCCAATTCTATAGTTGACCTCGTCTTTCATATACCCATCGCATCAATATAATACGTATGTACAGTGGCACCCCAGTTTTAGTCCTTAATCCATTCCAGAAGGTCAGTCGAAGTCCAAAGTGGACAAAAACCGAAGCAATATTTCCCATAAGAAATAGTGTAAATCTAATTAATCAGTTCCAGATGCCCAAAATTATTAACAAAGAATACATTTTATAGAGAATAACTATAATTTTACATACAGAAAACAATGAGAAATATAAGTAAAGCACTAATTTTAATGGATAAATGAACATTTCAATCACTATTACATACCTTTATTGAAGACTTGGTGTATGGAAGAAGGCAAGGAGGGGGGAGGTTATTGTTTTGAGGGGAATCCCCCTTCATAAGGACTTCAGGTATCAAAGCCCTATCTGGGGTTACTTCCTTTTGTCTTTTACTGGCACTAGGACCAGCTTGAGAGTTGATGCACCCCTGTCACACAAAAAATCTGTCCAGAGAGGCCTGTTTCTGGTCTCTAAGATTTGCCTACAATGGGACAAGTCATTGTCATTGAACATGTTGCAGACATGGCTTGCAAAAGCTTTGCAACTCACTCCACTTTGCACACATGTCCCCTCAAGGGACGTGTGTGCAAAGCAGAGGTGAGGGGCTCTTGTTCTAGGGAATTGGATTTGTGCTCCAGTTCCCTGAATTGAGCCTGAATTCCTTCTATTCCCCCCTCCATGCTCTGTATAATCCTATGGGTTTAGTGCTACCCATGATTCTAATAATAATCACTGAAGAAAGCACATTCTCCCCTCTCTTTTCCTCCTCCTCTAAAGCAATTGCCTCAGTTGCTGTTCAAGTTGAAGGTCTTGCAGCTCTTCAGTGGTTAGCTCTTCCATGTGGTCCTCCTCCAACTCTTCTACATCCTGGCCACTCACATCCAACCCCAAAGACACAATAGATTCCACAAAAGGCATAGGGTTGTCAGAGTCAGCCTCAAACCCTTCAAAATCCTTCTCTTGAACACATTCTGGCCACAGTTTTCTCCAAGCAGAGTTCATCATCCTGGAAGTCACTTCCTGCAAAGCCTTATCTATAAGGCTTATGCAACTGAGGATATCAAAGTGATTCCTCCAGAACTCTTTTAGGGTCAATTCAGTGTCTGAGGTCACTTCAAAGCACCTTTGCAATATTGCTTTGGTGTAGAGTTTTTTGAAGTTTGAAATGACCTGTTGGTCCATGGGCTATGTGAGAGGACCTCTTCAAGGGGAGCTCCTTGGCGTGGTGAAGAGGCTCTTGGTCTGAGGAATTAGACCTGTCGGTCTACTTCCTCAGACCGAACCTAATTACCCCCCAATCCCCCGTTCCCTATCCCCATCCTCCCCTTTTTCTTCCTCCTCCTCCCCACCCCTCCCTTTTGCCCTTCCTTTTTGGCCTTTTTTTTTTCTTTTTTTTTTTTTTCTTTTTTTTTTCCACAGGCACGCTAGTTCCTAGGTAGGGGAAAGGGTACCGGGGTCCATCCCATTCCGTTGAGGTTCTTGGCAGTGGTGTAGTTTGCCGTGGAATCTGGATTGCCTGGGGATATCCTGATCCCTCTCTGGTATCCCGGAGGGTGGCTTTGGGTGTCTCTCGGGCGACGGGTGTATCTCTGGAAGCCACCTTTCGGATTCCAGGGGTGGTGGCCGAAGGAGGTATGCTTTGTGGCGGATTTCCGGCCGCCCTCTCTTTTGTCCACCGAGGTAGCTCGGCAGATGTGAGGTTGCTATCCCGGATTGCCGGTTTACTGGCATGATGGGTAGGGTATGGCACGGGTTCCATGCTGCATCTGCGCTCCTTGCGGTGCTGAGGTCCTCTTGGGCGCGGAGGGAGATTTCTGGCCATTTCATTCCTCCTAGGAACTATCCCTCCCCGGTTATTTTTCTTTTCTTTTCTTTCTTTTTTTTTTCTTAAACAAAAAGAAAGAAGTAACCTAACCATGGCAGCCCTAGTCCATGAACCTGCTACCCCGAGCCCCTTCTTGATACCGCACCCCGTTCTGACCCCGCCTCGTCTTCGGACACTCCTCATGCCTCTACCTCTTGCCGGTGCTGTTTCCTCACCTGCTTCAGGTACTGAGGCCTTGGCTGACTCCTTCGATTTATCTGACCTTCGCTCTCCTCTGACTATGCTTCCGGCCTCTCCCTCTACGGTGCGGCAATTTTCGAATCGCCGGCCCGTTCCACGTCGGACCAACTCTGGTCCCACGCCTAAACGCCAACGACAATTACCTGCTGATGATACTTCTCCACCTTCTCGTTCTTCTCAGAAAAGATCGACACGTCCTTCACTACCTTTCCATGCTCAGTTTCAGACTGCACAATGGACTAAATTCTTCACTTTACGACCGACTTCCTCTACTGCCTATCTTTCTGACCACAATATTGGCAAGGCACTCCTACGCCATGTTGGTAAAGATATTTCTTTTCATGCTCTTAAGAGCGGTACGCGCATCGTCACATCATCACCGTACAGAATGCTACCCAGGCTCATGAGCTTTCTCGTCTTTCCCATATCGATACTGTTCCTGTAACTATTGAAAAGCATCATTCCCTCAATTCTTGTAGTGGTACCGTCATTCTGCCCCATACCATAGTTCAACAAAATTTCCAGACATGTGGCACTGACATTCTTGAACAGCTGGAACTCCAAGATCTCCCAATCCTCAAGGTAGACACTTACGTTCTTCCTGCCCGCAGGCGGAGACGATACCCTAGCAATGTGGCTCGTTTAACTTTCAAGTTCGAAAGGTGATCCCACACCGCAACAGTGTAGAAATTGCTGGCGATTTGGCCATCCAGCGAAATATTGCAGATCTATCGCCAAATGCCCAGTCTGTGGTGCCGATGACCATTCTAATACGTCTTTCAATCGACCTCCCTCTTGCCTTAATTGTCATGAGGCTCTCCCTTCGTACTCTTGCCGTTGTCAAGTCTACTTAAACGAGCGGGAAATCCGTTACCTCAAAGAGGCAGAAGGTCTCCCTTATGCCATGGCAGTTTCTCATCTCCGCCTCCAAGGGAGACTACCTCGTGTTTCTTATTCCCGTGTTTCAAAACATCCCCCCACTTCTGGTATCCCATCTTATGCACCCACCTCTCCCATAGTCACTCCTGTAGCTAATTCTTTTGCTGTCCTCGGCTCAGACGTCCCTACTTCAACGTCTCAGTCTGATCTTGCTTCTTCGTGTTCTCTCTCACAAGCCTCAGTAGCGACGAGATCTCGTATGACACCTCCTCCCAATCGTCCCTCTACTTCTCAAAAGTCAAAAAAAAAGGTCCGTTGACACCTCCTACCCATTTTCCACCACCTCATTTTCCCTTCCCTGTCTCTGTACCTGGTTCTTCCCCTCTCACTGGCTCTGTTACAAGTGTAGAGGTTCACCCTCCTCCTCGTACTGTACCTTCCTCCCCTGTTCCCTCCCAAGTTTCTTCCTGTTCTGCCACCTCCCAGGTTTCTGCCTCTTCTGTCCCCTTCCACGCTTCTCCAGTTCCCTCCACCCTTTCGCCCCCCCCCTACCTTGGTACAGTCCATTACAGTTCCAATCTTGACTCATCCTCCCCCTACCATTTCCAATATTGTCTCCCATACGACGTCTCTGAATTCTGAAACACTTGAAGCAATCTCTGAATATATTGCAGAGACCAAACCATCAATGGACACTGATCCACCCTCCGCTCCTTCTCTCTCCTCTACTCCATCTGCGCAACTCCTTTCTTCACAGCGCACCGTTCCTTCGCTGCTTGAACGTTTTCCACTGCCTCCGCATGTGGACTTTTCTAACCCCTCTAGTCCGTAGGAACCCTTACCTGCGGATTTCAGGTATCTTTATCATTGCCAATCATGGCCTATTTACAGTGGAATATACGCGGCCTCGGGTAATCGGGGTGAGCTTCAGATGTTACTCTCCCAGTTTTCCCCTGTTGGTGTTTGCTTACAGGAACCAAAATTACACTCTGCTGTTATCTCTCCCATCTCAGGCTATAATTTATTGTATTCTTCAGATCCTTTTCCTGATGGGACCTTTAATGAAAGTGCCCTTCTTCTACGCACTGATATTCCGTACCATCAGCTATTTGTTCGTACTTCGCTGCATTACACAGCAGCCCGTATCCACTTGCATAGGTGGTATACGCTCTGTTCTTTATATCTCTCTCCTTCTCGGGCATTATCTATTCCGGATATTGCCTTTCTTGTTTCATCATTACCACCACCGATTCTGTTACTTGGTGATTTTAATGCCCACCATTTCCTCTGGGGGGGGGGGGTCTCACTGTGATTCCCGTGGCATTCAGTTAGAGGCTTTCTTGCCACCCACCCCCTCCATGTTTTAAATACAGGTACTCACACCCATTTTGATCCTCGGACTCTCACTCTCTCTTGCATCGATCTCTCAGTCTGCTCTTCCTCTGCCGCATTAGACTTCACTTGGTCTGTTCTTCCGGACTTACATGACAGCGATCATTTCCCAATCATTCTTACTTCCCCTTCATATTCACCACCTCTTCGCATCCCACGCTGGCAATTTGATCAGGCAAATTGGAACCTTTACTCACACCTAACTTTTTAGAGAGGTTCCTTCTTCGTCCTCCATCGATGAGCTTTTACACCTCTTCTCGTCCTCCGTTTTAACCGCAGCTTCTCATTCTATACCCCAAACTTCGGGCAGGCATTCTCAGAAATGCGTGCCTTGGTGGTCTCCTGCTTGTGCTCGTGCAGTACGTTTGAAACGTGCTGCATGGGGCAGGTACCGGTACAATGGAACCACAGAGAGACTTCTTGATTTTAAGCAGAAGCGTGCGATCGCTCGCCGTGTCATCCGTGACGCTAAACGCACTTGCTGGCGAGATTGTCTCCACCATCACCTCTGCTTCCTCTGCTGTATAGCCCTTGTGGCTTAGCGCTTCTTTTTGATTATAATAATCTGCTTCCTCTATGAGTGCAGTCTGGAAAAAAGTACGAAAACTGAGTGGTAAATATTCTCCCGACCCGGCTCCTGTTCTGCGGGTTGCCGGTGTTGATATAGCAAACCCACTAGATGTTGCCAATGAAATTGGCAATCACCTGGTCCGTATTTCTCAGGGACTCCATCTATGCCCCTCATTTCTTTCCTCAAAGTCTGCCAGAGTTAGCACCCTTGGACTTTTCTTCTCTCAGGGAAAAACAGTATAATGTGCCTTTTACACTTCAAGAACTGGAGGCAATATTCAAGAACTGGAGGCAATACTCTCAGCTTGCCGATCATTGGCAGCTGGGCCCGACGACATTCATATTCGTATGCTACAACATTTACATCAGTCAGCCCTTGCAGTCTTATTACGCCTTTACAATCTTATTTGGTCACAAGGAGTTCTTCCACAGCTGTGGAAATCCGCCATTGTTCTCCCTTTCCGCAAACCAGGCACTACGGGACATGAAACCTCCCACTATCGTCCCATTGCTCTTACCAGTGCAGTTTGCAAGGTGATGGAATGCCTAGTAAATAGACGTTTAGTGTGGTATTTAGAGACACACAACAGTCTCTCCACTCGTCAATATGGCTTTCGTAAGGGACGTTCTACCATAGACCCCTTACTACGCATGGATACGTATGTTCGTAATGCCTTTGCGAATAACCACTCAGTTATTGCCATATTTTTTGACCTTGAGAAGGCATATGACACTACTTGGAGGTATAATATTTTAGCCCAAGCCCACTCCTTAGGCCTTCGAGGCAATCTACCATCCTTCCTTAAGAACTTTTTAACTGACAGGCATTTCCGTGTTCGGGTTAATAATGTGCTCTCCCCGGACTTTATCCAAGCTGAAGGTGTCCCCCAGGGATGTGTTCTGAGCACAACACTTTTTCTCCTTGCTATTAATGATTTGGCCTCTAGTCTTCCATCAAATATTTGGTCATCACTCTATGTTGATGACTTCGCTATTGCCTGTGCAGGCGCTGACTGTCACCTTATTACAGTTTCTCTCCAGCATGCAGTCGACTGTGTTTCCAATTGGGCCACCATACGTGGGTTTAAATTTTCCAGCACTAAAACCCACCAAATTACTTTCACTAGACGCTCTGTCATCTCCGATCATTCTTTGTACATCTATGGCTCCCGTATCCCTGAATGTGATAGTCAAGTTTCTGGGCCTCCTCTTTGATCGTAGGTTATCCTGGAAACCTCACATTACCTCTCTGAAGGCAACTTGTCACAGCCGGCTGAACCTTCTTAAAACCCTGATCGTCGAACCCTCCTTCGCCTACATTCCACCCTTATTTTATCGAAACTTGATTATGGTGACCAGATCTATTCAGCGGCATCTCCTGCTGCTCTCTAGCCTTAACCCCATTCATCACCAAGGATTACGTTTATGCCTTGGTGCTTTTCGCTCTTCCCCTGTCGAGAGCCTCTATGCAGAAGCGAACGTTCCATCCTTATCCGATCGCCGTGATGTCCATTGCCTTCGCTACTATGTACGCTCTCATGATCTCCGCAATCCTTCCATTTATAGAATGGTCACTGATATTAGTAGACATTCTTTATTTGTTCACCGCCCCTGTTTACTCCGTCCCTTCTCTCTTCGCCTTCATTCGCTCTTGTCTTCTCTTCAATTACCACCTTTCTATGTACATGTAGCATCTCACTTTTCCCTACCCCCCTGGGAAGTTCCAGCTGTTCGAGTCTGTTCTTTCTCTCTCCCTTGCTCGAAAGCCCAACTGTCTACAGTCGCTTCCCGCTCTCTTTTTCTTGACCACTTTCACTCATTCTCATGCCATTGCTGTGTACACAGATGGCTCTAAGTCTTCTGATGGCGTAGGATTCGCAGCAGTGTTTCCGGACAGCGTCGTACATGGGCATTTATTATCTTCGGCTAGTATTTTTACTGCTGAATTGTATGCCATCCTTACAGCACTTATCCGTATTGCATCTATGCCTGTGTCATCATTTGTGGTTGTCTCAGACTCCCTTAGTGCTTTACAGGCTATACAGAAATTTGATACACCTCACCCCTTAGTCCTCCGTATCCAACTTTGGCTATGCCGCATCTTTACCAAGCATAAAGATATTGTTTTTTGTTGGGTCCCTGGTCATGACGTACAGGGCAATGAACAGGCAGACACTGCTGCGCGGTCAGCAGTACATGATCTACCAGTTTCATGTAGAGGTATTCCATTTACGGACTATTTTGCTGCAATATCTTCCCAACTTCACACCCGTTGGCGACAACGTTGGTCTACTATGCTCGGCAACAAACTTCAATCTATTAAACCGAGTATAGGTTACTGGCCGTCTTCTTATCACCAGTGTCGAGGTTGGGAGACTACTCTCTCCCGTCTTCGCATTGGCCATACTCGTCTTACTCGTGGATATCTCATGGAGAGGCGCCCTGCTCCTCTCTGTGAGAATTGCCAAGTTCCATTATCAGTCAGCCACATTCTGTTGGACTGCCCACTTTATCAACGAGCACGCAGAATTTACCTCTGTCGTCGTCTTCGCTCTGCTGCTCTCTCTTTACCTTCCCTTCTCGCTGATGGACCCACCTTTCATCCAGACTCTTTCATTGACTTTTTGACAACTGACTGACTTCACAAATTCTGATACCTTCAGCCCTTCTACTTCAATCTCTTGCTACCCTCTACCCCCGTACTATCCCCTGCCCCGCTGTTTTCTGTAACCTACTGATCATCCCTCCTCCCTTCTGCCATCCAATACCCTTGCTTCCTTCCCTACCCTGCAGCGCTGTATAGCCCTTGTGGCTTAGCGCTTCTTTTTGATTATAATAATAATATGTGAGAGGAGTGGTATTAGGGGGCAAGAACTTCACTGTGATAAAACTAAACTCCTCAAACAATTTGTCTTCCCAGTCTGGAGGATGAGCAGGAGCATTGCCCATTACCAGGAGGCACCTGAGTGTCAATTTATTTCCCAGGAGGTATTTCTTCACACTCGGGCCAAACACTTCATTGACTCGATGAAAATTAGCCCCGTGATCCATGCCTTATTGTCAGCCTTCCACATCACACGCAATTTACTCTTCATGACATTGTTTTTCTTGAACACTCGGGGATTTTCAGAGTGATGCACCAGTAAAGGCTTCACTTTGAAATCCCCACTAGCATTACCGCAGAACAAGAGAGTTAGCCTATCCTTCATAGGCTTGTGTCCTGGCAATGCCTTTTCCTCCTGCATGATGCAGGTCCTAAATAGGTAAATGGGCAGTATCTTGTACTCAACAGAATAAAAGTTCTAGTGAAATAGCTCTGAGTTTGTTTGACTGAAACAATGGAATTAACCCAAAATAGGGCTCAAAGTGGGCAATATCGCTGAGACTGCTAATTTCACAATAGGATAATTCCACAGGTTTTTCATCATATTTCGTACTTTTGGTTTCACTACCTTCACAGGATGCATAGCAAGAGCTCATGCCTCTTCAAGGGGGAGGGCTCCTTGGTGCATTGAGGCTCTTAGTCTAAGCAATTAGACCTTTTGGTCTCCTTCCTGAGACCAAAAGGTCTAATTACCCCCAATCACCCCATCCCTATCCCATCCTCCCCATCCCCCCTCTTTTCCTTTCCTCCTCCTCCCCATCCCTTCCTATTTTCAGCCTTTGGGATTCTTCCCACAGGCGCACTAGTTCCTAGGTAAGGGGAAGGGTACCGGGGTCCATCCCATTCCGTTGAGGTCCTTGGCGGTGTAGTTTGCCATGGAATCTGGATCACCTAGAGATGTCGCGATCCCTCTCCAGTCTCCTGGGGGGTGGCTTTGGGTCTTTCGGGTGACAGGCGTATCTCTGGAGGCTACCTTTTGGATTCCAGCGGGTGGTGGCCAAAGGAAGTAGGATACTTTGTGGCAGGTGTCCGGCTGCCCTCTCTTGTCCGCCAAGCCACCTCGGCAGATGTGAGGTTGCTATCCCGGATTGCTGGTTTACTGGCATGAAGGGTAGGGTATGGCATGGGTTCTGTGCCGCATCTGCACTACTTGCGGTGCAGAGGTCCTCTTGAATGCAGAGGGAGATTTATGGCCCTTTTCTTCCTCCTAGAAGTTTTTCCTCCACATTTCCTCATTTTTTTTCTTTTTTTTTCTTTTCTTTTTTTCTAAAACCAAAAAGAAAGGAGTGACCTAACCACAGTGTAACCAATCCATAAACCTGCTCCCCCAGGGCCCCTTCCTTATACCGCACCCTGTTCTGACTGCCTCGTTATTTGACCACTCGCTGTATAGCCCTTGTGGCTTAGCACTTCTTTTTGATTATAATAATAATAATATTTGACCACTCTTCGGATATTTCTAATGACTGTACCTCCTGCTAGTGCAGTTTTGACACCTGCTCCAGGTACTGGGGTTTCGACTGACTCCTTCGATACATCTGACCTCCACTCTTCTTTGACTATGGTTCCGGCTTCTCTCTATAAGGTGTGGCAATTTTTGGATTGGCCACCCATCCCACGTCGGACCAACTCTTGTCCCACACCTTAACGCCCAAGACCATTACCTGATGATACTTCTTTGCTTCCTTCTCATTCTACTCGGAAAATACCAGCACATTACGCACACCCTTTACATGCTGTTTCAAAATACACAACGGATTAAGTTTTTTACTCTACAACCAACTTCCTCTACTGCCTATCTTTCTGACCATAGTATTGGCAAGGTGCTCCTACACCATGTTGGTAGAGATGTATCCTTTCATGCTCTCAAGAGTGGTGCACACATCACTGTCCAGAATGCTAACCAAGCTCACGATCTTTCTCTCCTTACAACTATCGATACTATTCCTGTAACTATTGAAAAACATCATTCCCTCAATTCTTATAGTGGTACTGTCATTCTGCCACATATCATTGTCCAACGGAATTTCCAGACATGTGGCAATGACATTCTGGAATAGCTAGAACTCCAAGACCTCCTAATCCTCGAAGTAGACACTTATGTCCTCCCTGCCCACAGGCAGTAGCTTGCTTAACTTTTGATTGCTGAGAGATTCCGTCCTCTTTATATATAGCAGGACACAGTTTACAAGTTCCAAAGGTGATCCCTACACTGCAACAGTGTAGAAATTGCTGGCATTTTGGTCATCCAGCAAAATATTGCAGGTCTGCTGAATGCCCAGTCTGTGGTGCCGACGACCATACCAGTACGTCTTGTAGTCTACCTCCTTGCCTTAACCCTTAAACTGCCCAAACAAATTTACATTCACATGCGTAGTGCTCCAAAAGTAGATCTACGTTTTTTTTACATATTTTCGATAAAAAAAACGTAGATCAAAGTTTTTTATACATTTTCAAATGTAAAAAAAAAAATTACATTTTTTTACGTACTTTCAAATGTTGAAAAAATGTAGATCTATGTTTGGACAGTTTAAGGGTTAATTGTCATGAGGCTCACCCATCCTACTCTCCCCAGTGCGAAATTTACTTAAATGAGTGTGAAATCCGTTGTCTCAAACAGGCAGAAAGCCTCCCATATGCTATAGCAGTCTCGTCTACACCTCCAAGGGAAACTTCCCCATATTTCTTATTCTCAAGTTACTAAATGTCCCCCTCCTCTGTTGTCACCCCTGTCTTTAATTCTTTTGCTGTCCTGGGCTCAGAGGTCCCTACCTCAGCACCTTATTCTGTTCTCACCTCTTCCTCTTCTCACTCGCAAGTTTGTGTCTACAAGACCTCATACAACACCTACTCCCCATTACTCCTCTCCTCCAAAGTCCAAAACATCCCCATTGTTAAACTCTCCTTTCACCTCTCCTTCCCTTCTGCAACCTGCTCATTTTTCCTTCCCAGTCTCTATACCCGGTTCTTCATCTCTAAGTGGCTCCGTTACGAGGTGGAGGTTTATCCTCCTCTTCGTACAGTACTTTCTTCCCCTGTCCTCTCCCAAGTTTTTTCCTCTTCTGCCCCCTCCTAGGGTGCTTCCTCTCCTGTCCCCTCCCAAGCTGCTGCTCTAGTTCCCTCTACCCTTTCGTCCCCCCCCCCTACTTGGGTACAGTCCGTCGTCTCCCCGATCTTTACTCACCCTCCTTCTATCTTCAGTATTGTACCACATACAACATCCTTGTCTTCAGAAACACTTGAAGCTATCTCAGAATATATTGAGAAGACTAGACCACTGATGGACACCAATCCTCCACCTGTTCCTCCTTTTCATTGTTCTCCATCTGCACAACTCCCTTTCTTCGCAGCATCCCAATCCTTCGCTGCTTATAAGTTTTCCACTACTTCCACATGTGGACTTTTATAACTGCTAGTCCGTAGATACCTCTACCTTCAGATTTCTTGTATCTTTCTCTTCGCAAATTATGCCTTATTTAAAGTGGAATATCTGCGGCCTCAGTGGTCATTTTCCAATCATTCTTCATATTCACCACCACCTCGTAGCTCATGCTGGCAATTTGATCAAGCAAACTGAGACCTTTACTTACATCTAACTGCTTTTAGTGAAGTTCTTTCTTCGTCCTCCATTGATGAGCGTTTACACCTCTTCTCGACATCAGTTTTAACTGCAGCTTCACATTCTATACCCCAAACCTTGGGCAGGCATTCTCAGAAGTGCATGCCTTGGTCGTCTCCTGCTTGTGCTTGAAATGCGGTGTGTGGGGCAGGTACTGGTATAAACCACAGACTCCTTGATTTTAAGCAGAAACGAGCGGTCGCTCGCCATGTTATCCATGACGCTAAACGCACTTGCTGGCGAGATTGTTTCCACCATCACCTCTGCTTCCTCTACGAGTGCAGTCTGGAAAAAAGTACGGAAACTGAGTGGTAAATGCTCTCCCAACTCGGCTCCTGTTCGTCGGATTGCAGGTGTTGATATAACAAGCCTTCTTGACGTTGCCACTGAAATTGGTAATCATCTTGTCTATCTTGTAGGGGCTTCATCTCTGCCCCTCGTTTCGTTCCTCAAAGTCTGCCAGAGAGTTAGAGCCCATAAACTTTTCTTCTATCAGAGAAGAATCTTATGTGCCTTTTACACTTCTGGAACTAAAGGCAACACACTCAGCTTGCTGATCATCTGCAGCTGGGCCTGATGGCATTCATATTCGGATGCTACAGCATTTACATCAGTCAGCCCTTGCACTTCTCTGTGGAAATTTCTGTGGAAATCTGCCATTGTTCTCCCTTTCTGCAAACCGGGTACTGCGGGACATGATGCCTTGCACTATCGTCCCATTGCTCTTACCGGTGCAGTCTGCAAGGTGATGGAATGTCTGACAAACAGACATTTGATGTGGTATTTAGAGAGAGACAACAGTCTCTCCACTAGTCAATATGGCTTTCGTAAGGGCTGTTCTACCACTGACCCCTTACTATGCTTAGATACATAATATCCATAATGCCTTTGCCAATAACTGCTCAGTTATTGCCATCTGTTTTGACCTTCAGAAGGCATATGACACTACTTGGAGGTATAATATCTTGGCCCAGGCCCACTCCTTAGGCTTCCGAGGCAATCTACCATTTTTCCTTGAGAACTTCTTAACTGAAAGACATTTCTGTGTTCCGATTAATGATATGCTTTCCCCGGACTTTGTCCAAGCTGAGGGTGTCCCCCAGGGGTGTGTTCTGAGCACAACGCTTTTTCTCCTTGCTATAAATGATCTGGCCTCAGTTCTTCCAGCCAATATTTGATCACTGTGCTATGTTGATGATTTTGCTATAGCTTTTGCAGGTGCTGACTGTCACCTCATTGCAGTTTCTCTCCAGCATGCGGTCAACCTTGATAATGTGAGAAGTCATGAAAGGGCTTGGAATTTCACTACTCTTTCACAGTGGTTGGGCAACCACTCACGGGTTTAAATTTTCTAGTGCTAAAACTTGCCAAATTACTTTTACTAGATGTTCTGTCGTCTCTGATCATCCACTGTACCTATATGGCTCGTGTATCCCAGAACATGATAGGTTTCTAGGCCTTTTATTTGACCATAGGTTATCCTGGAAACCTCACATTATCTCTCTGAAGGCAACTTGTCATAGCCAGCTGAACCTCCTTAAAACCCTCGCTCATCATTCGGGGGGGGGGGGGGCTGATCGTAGAACTCTCCTTCAGCTACATTCAACCCTCATTATGGGGACCAAATATATTCGGCAGCCTCTCTTGGAACTCTTTCTAGCCTTAATCCCATCCATCACCAGGGATTACGTTTATGCATCAGTGCTTTTTGCTCTTCGCCGGTTGAGAACCTCTATGCAGAGGTGAATATTACATCCTTGTCCGATCGCCGTGATACTCATTGCCTTCGCTGTTATGTTTGCTCTCATGACCTTCACAATCCTTCCATATATAGAAAAAACCATACCCCGGCCGGGATTGAACCCGCGGTCATAGAGTCTCAAAACTCCAGCCTGTCGCGTTAGCTACTAGACCAGCTAGCCACAATAAGATTCGTCCAACTAGGTATATTTCTACACCATAGGAAGGTTAGCACAGGCACCACTGTGACCACAAATGCAAGTTTTTACAGACGAATCTCCAGCTAGCGTGGCCGAGACGAACTCTAGCTCAAGTCCCTTCACTGCCGTCAACATGACTCACGAACATTAAAATGGTATAAAATACCGACAGGTTGTTAGGTAAGACACATATGCAACAGTTAGGTATCTTTATTTTGAAACGTTTCGCCTACACAGTAGGCTTCTTCAGTCGAGTACAGAAAAGTTGATAGAAGCAGAAGATACTTGAAGACGATGTAATCAGTCCATCACCCTTAAAGTTTTGAGGTGGTCAGTCCCTCAGTCTGGAGAGCATTGTTCATATTGTTTCATTCTATGGAACAATGCTCTCCAGACTGAGGGACTGACCACCTCAAAACTTTAAGGGTGATGGACTGATTACATCGTCTTCAAGTATCTTCTGCTTCTATCAACTTTTCTGTACTCGACTGAAGAAGCCTACTGTGTAGGCGAAACGTTTCAAAATAAAGATACCTAACTGTTGCATATGTGTCTTACCTAACAACATGACTCACAAAATCGTAATGACACGATTGCAAACAAACCATACCCCGGCCGGGATTGAACCCGCGGTCATAGAGTCTCAAAACTCCAGCCCGTCGCGTTAGCCACTAGATCAGCTAGCCACAATAAGATTCGTCCAACTAGGTATATTTCTACACCATAGGAAGGTTAGCACAGGCACCACTGTGTAGAAATATACCTAATTGGACGAATCTTATTGTGGCTAGCTGGTCTAGTGGCTAACGCGACGGGCTGGAGTTTTGAGACTCTATGACCGCGGGTTCAATGCCGGCCGGGGTATGGTTTGTTTGCAATCGTGTCATTACGATTTCGTGAGTCATGTTGACGGCAGTGAAGGGACTTGAGCTAGAGTTCGTCACGGCCACGCTAGCTGGAGATTCGTCTGTAAAATCTTGCATTTGTGGTCACAGTGGTGCCTGTGCTAACCTTCCTATGGTGTAGAAATATACCTAGTTGGACGAATCTTATTGTGGCTAGCTGGTCTAGTGGCTAACGCGACGGGCTGGAGTTTTGAGACTCTGTGACCGCGGGTTCAATCCCGGCCGGGGTATGGTTTGTTTGCAATCATGTCATTACGATTTTGTGAGTCATGTTGATGGCAGTGAAGGGACTTGAGCTAGAGTTCGTCACAGCCATGCTAGCTGGAGATTCGTCTGTAAAAACTTGCATTTGTGGTCACAGTGGTGCCTGTGCTAACCTTCCTATGGTGTAGAAATATACCTAGTTGGACGAATCTTATTGTGGCTAGCTGGTCTAGTGGCTAACCTGACGGGCTGGAGTTTTGAGACTATGACCGCGGGTTCAATCCCGGCCGGGGTATGGTTTGTTTGCAATCGTGTCATTACGATTTCGTCTTCCATATATAGGACAGTCACTGATATTAGTAGATGTTCTTTATTTGTTCATCGCCCCTGTTTACTCTGTCCCTTTTCTCTTCACCTACATTCCCTCGTCTTCTCTTCAGTTACCATCTTTCTATGTTCGTGTACTATCTCACTTTTCCCTACCCCCTTGGGAAGTTCCGACAGTTCATGTCTGTTCTTTCCCACTGCCATGCGCAAAAGCCCAACTGTCTACGGTGGCTTCTCGCTGTCTTTTTCTTAACCACTTCCGATCTCATTCTCATGCCATCACAGTGTACACAGATGGTTCCAAGTTTTCTGATGGCATCGGATTCGTAGCGGTGTTTCCAAACAGCATCGTGCAAGGTCATTTATTATTCCCGGCTAGCATTTTTACAGCTGAATTGTATGTCATTCTTGTGACACTTATCCGTACTGCCTCTATGCCTGTCACCACTTGTGGTCGTTTCAGACTCCCTTAGTGCTTTACAGGCTATATGAAAATTTGATACACCTCATCCCCAGGTTCTTCGTATCCAACTTTTGTTATGCCGTATCTCTAGCAAGTGCAAAGATATTGTTTTTCGTTGGGTCCCCGGTCATGTTGGCATACAGGGCAATGAACAGGCAGACACTGCTGCAGGGTCAGCAGTACATGACCTCCCAGTTTCATATAGAGGTGTTCCATTCACAAACTATTTTGCTGTAATTGCTACCCACCTTCACATCCATTGGCAACAACGTTGGTCTGATCTGCTTTATAATAAATTACATTCTATTTAACCGAATATAAGTTTCTGGCCGCCTTCTTATCAGTGTCGAGGTTGGGAGACTACTCTCTCCTGTCTTTGCATTGGTCACACTCATCTTACTCATGGGTATCTCATGGAGAGGTGCCCTGTTCCACTCTTTGAGCATTATAAGGTTGCAGTTTCTGTTAGCCATATTATGTTGGACTGCCCACTCTATCAACGAGCAGGCAGAATTTACCACCAATGTCGTCACCACTTTACTGCCCTTACTTTACCTTCCTTTCTTGCTGATGGACCCTCCTTTAACCGAGACTCACTGACTTTGACAGCAACTGATTTACTGCACAAACTCCGATGATGATACCTCTCGCACTCTTCATATCCCTTTCTACCTCAATCTCTTGCTACCCTCTACCCCTGCACTATCCACTGCCCCGTTGCACTCCATGCCCTAATAATCGTCCCCCTCTCTCTTGCAACCCAATACCCCTGCATGCTTCCCTGCTGTGCTGTATGACACTTGTAGGTTTTGCGCTTCTTTCTGATTATAAGAGCTCAAGCGATGTTTACAGCATGTGCACTAGTCACTATACTATGATCCACATTGTGGACTCTGGTGATCACGTGATCCGAGCGTTGTCAGTTGACAACCAAAGCCACATATGAAAACCAGGACTGCATTCCTTGTTCTAAAACCGATTTGTTTGACAACCGAGGTTCCACTGTATATATCTGCATGTGCAAATAATATCACAGTAATCAGGTGCTATCAAAATATGCAGAACAACCACTGTGAAAAAAATAATAGAATTCTAAGCACTTTTGTGATTTCTCACATTATCAAGGAACAGTTTCTTGATAATGTGATTAACCACAAAAGTGCTTGAAATTCTACAATTTTTTCACAGTGGTTGTTCTGCATGCATGCATGCGCATATATATATATATATATATATATATATATATATATATATATATATATATATATATATATATATATATATATATATATATGTCGTGCCGAATAGGCAGAATTTGCGATCTTGGCTTAAATAGCAACGCTCATCTTGCCATATAGAACAAGTGAAAATTTGTGTATGCAATTATTTCGCCAAAATCATTCTGAAACTAACGAAAAAAATATATTTCACTGTGTTTCTTTAGTATTAAATTATTGTAAACAAATCTAAAATATATTTAGTTGGGTTAGGCTAAAATAAATTATTCTTGTTATAATAAGGTTAGGTAAGTTTTCTAAGATTCTTTTGGTGCAAAATTAAAAATTTTTACATTAACATTAATGGAAAAAATATATCTTTAAACGAATAAGAGAAAATTTTAGAAAGGACTTAATTTTAAATGAGTTCTTGCTAATTGACCAGTTTTACATATTCGGCACGACATTATATATATATATATATATATATATATATATATATATATATATATATATATATATATATATATATATATATATATATATATATATATATATATATATAGTGCCAAATAGGTAAAACTGGTCAATTAGCAAGAACTAGTTTAAAATTAAGTTATTTCTAAAATCTTCTCTTATACATTTAAAGATACATATTTTTCATTTATGTTAATGTAAGTAATGATTTTGTACCAAAAGAACCTTAACAAATTTACCTAACCTTATTATAACCAGCCCAATTTAATTAAGTCTAAATGAACTAAATATATTTTAGATAAGTTTACAGTAATTTAATAAAACTCAGTGAAATATTTTTTTCGTTAGGTTCAGAACGATTTTTGTGAAATTATTGCATACACAAACTTTTGCTTTCCTTATTTGGCAAGAAGAGCATTGCTATTTAAGCTCAGTGTTTCTTTTTTAATATAATAATAATCGTTATTTAAGCCAAAATTGCAAGTTTTACCTATTCAGCACAACATACATACACTGGAGTGCACACCAGTGAAGACCTCCTTTGGGAACGTACTTGCTTGGACATCATCCTCTTTTCTGCAATTTTGCAAGCTCGTGATGATGTGTTGATCACAACACGAAAGGCCTAGAGCTATCATTCTATTCTTCCCGTGGTTGTTTTGCATCCTGTATCCCTTGGTTTGCGATATTTGCATATATATATATATATATATATATATATATATATATATATATATATATATATATATATATATATATATATATATATACACACAAACACTGATCTCTGGCTGAAGGAGACTCGAACCTACGAACCTTGGAACAAGGTACGCAGTGCTTTACCAATCTACCCACACTGGACCAATACCTTGAAGTCCATCTTGCGCTAGACTTTGATCCAAGGCAGCCAGCTTTCAGGGAAAAGGCTTACAGCTTTTCATCTCATCCCCTGCATGCATCAGCCTTGCTAGAGATATTAACAATGCAAGGAATTCGCAAGAGCAGGCGAAATATACACAAACACTGATCTCTGGCTGAAGGAGACTCGAACCTACGAACCTTGGAACAAGGTACGCAGTGCTTTACCAATCTACCCACACTGGACCAGTACCTTGGAGTCCTTGCGTTTGTGTATATTTCGCCTGCTCCTGCGAATTCCTTGCACATATATATATATATATATATATATATATATATATATATATATATATATATATATATATATATATATATATATATATATATATATATATATATATGCATATGCTGTATGACCCTTATGGGTTTAGCACTTAGTTATGATTATAATAATTATAATAATGATTATAATAATGTGTAGGATGACCAATATAGTCTATCTGGTTGAAACTACTACTAAACCAAGGGCTGGCATGTGAGACAGTGAGGTCAATGACATGAACAGGAGTCTCACTTCAGCTGGGTGTCGAGCTGAGAACCAAGGTTACTTTCATCCAATAATTCTCACACTTCAGCTGGGTGTCGAGCTGAGAACCACGATTACTTGCATCCAACAATTCTCACAATGCCACAATCTGCCCCAACGGGATCACCTTCTATCCCTGAAAGAATGGCAGACTTTTAGCATGGGACTATACCTATGTGATGACTTTGGATGACACCTATATCTGTCGCAGCGTTGGACAACGGAGGTGCGGAGGATCAAAGGGAGGAGCAAAAGATCAGCAAGTACGTATAGAGATTACTAATTTATCCCAGTAGGTTAAGAGACCCTGGGATCGTGGGGGTAAAAATGCCATACGTTTCCTCAAAAACTGGGTCCCAGGGCATACAAATAACTTGCTAAAAGTAGCTAACAAAGACAGGACTAGCAGCACCATGGACTCAGACTTTTTAATTTTGGAAGAATATCAGAAAGTACAGGTTTAGTAAGTTATATCTGAGTGAAACAAGTTTCCAGGTAGTGTACTTGGGGAAGAACCTTGGTTAGTTTTAAATATTGGCTGGATGGGTATATGAGCAGGTGTAAGTTGGATTTGCCAGGCATGGCCCAATAAGCCTACTGAAGTGTTCCTACATTCTTGTTCTTTCAGCAGTAGTGTGCTACTATCACAGTCTATAAGTTGCAATTGTGTCAATTGTGAGATCACGCCTAGCTACATTTACCTGCCATTTTCTATCCTACAGGTTTGGTTTCATTCATAGGGTAATGAAATCTGTCAGCCTCAGCTGGGATATTTCAGTAGGGCAATGAGGATAACGCCAATGGATTAAATACTAGTAATGGGAGCCTTTGCAAGGGGTTGGGGGGAGGTTCGTTGCTGTGGTGAAGAGGCTCTTGATCTAAGGAACTGGAACCCTGTCTTCCTCAGGCCAAAGTTAACTGGCCTCCCCTCCCTTTCCCACCCCATCTTTTCCCCACCACCTTTCCCCATCCTTCCCCTCTCCTTCCTTTCCTATGTATGTTTGGCCTTTGTGGCTCTTCCCTCGTAAATTATAGCTTCTAGTCGAGGAAGGGACACTGTAACTCCACTCCGTTGAGGCTCTCAGTGGTAGTAATGTTTACTATGGAATCTGGATTATCTAGGCCCCTAGGAGATGTGCTGATCCAATCTCCGGAGTTATGGATGTTGGTTTTGGGTGTCCTTAAAAGGTGACGAGTACATCTTTGGAGGCTACCTGTTAGTTCTGGGGGGGGTGGCAGGTGTAGAGGGTATGCATTACAGCAGGCTTCTGACCGCCCTCTCTCTTGTCTGCTGAGGTGGCTCAGTGGAAGTGAGGTTATCCTGGATTGCTGGTTTACCGGCATGAAGGGAAGCATAAGGCATAGGCTCTATGCAATATCTGCCCTGCTGGCTGCACTGAGGGTCCTCTTGGGTGCGGATGAGGATATGCAATCCCTTTCATTTCTCCTAGGAGCTATCCTTTCACATACTTTTTTTTTTAAACCTTATCATGGAGAGATAAGTTCATGAAATCCCTCTCAAAGAACCTGATACTTACCTTTTGGGTAACACTTCGGTGCCCACTGGTACCGAGGTTCCGACTGACCCTTTTGATACATCTGGCCTCCCATGACCTTGACCATGATTCCATCTTTCCCCTCTATAGCACCTAAATTTCTGGATTGTCCCCACATCTCAGGACAGACCACCTCCGGTCCCCCGTCCTAACAACCCCGACCTGTAACAGAGGACACTAACCTGGTTACCTCGCTCTTTTCAGAAACACCCTACTAGACAATTTCTGCCCTTACACCGTTTCAAGGTACATCATGGACTAAATTCTTTACTCTGCAACCAACATCTCGCACAGGCTGTCTTTCCGACCACAGTATCAGCAAGGCACTCCTTCGCCGTGTTGGATGAAATATTTCATGTTCTCAAGAGTGGTGTATGCATTGTCATGGTGCAAGATCACAATCTTTCTATTCTTAGCACCACTGACAGTACTCTGGTCATGATTCGTAAACACATTTCCCTCAAGATCGATAGACTGATTACATCAACTCAAGGCTGAGGGACTGATTACCTCAACTCCTGTTCTTCACCATTCTCCTTTGTATGGACTGACGAAGCCACTGTGTGGCAAAACGTTTCCTCATCAAAGATACCCAAGTGTTGCATGTGTCTAATTTATCAACTTGTCGGTTCTATGAACCATTTCTCTACATTCCCTCAGTAACTGCTGCGGCACTGTTCTGCATATCATTGTGCAACGAAACTTTCTCAAGTATGATGCAGATATTATGAACAACTCATTATAATAGGACCATAGAGTGGCTCCTTGATTTTAAGCATGCAAGGGCGGTTGCCTGACATGTAAATCGTGAAGTAAAATGCACCTGTTGGCAGGATTATGTTTCTACCGTCACTTCCGCTTCCTCTGAATGCAGTTTGGAAAAAAGTACAGAAATTGAGTGGCAGGTATTCTACAGGCCCCTGCTCCTGTTCTTAGGGTTGCCGGTGTCAGCATTGCAAATCCTATTGAAACTGGTACAGCAGTTAGGTTTAGTGCTTCTTGTTTTATTATAATAATGCTATAGCAATTAGAAATTATCTTGTCCGTGTCTCTCAGGGACTCCCTCTATCCCTTCGTTTCTTTCCTCTAAGTCTGCCAGAGAATTGCAGCCTTTAGAATTTTCCTCTAGCAAAGAAGTTTTATGGCATGACTTTTACACTTTCAGAATTTGAGTCAACACTTTCTTTTTGCTGGTCGTCGGTAGCTGAATCTGATGGCATTCCTGTTAGTATGCTCCAGCATTTATGTCTTTTTGTGTCTTTTTAATCTTGTTTGGTCACAGGGGTTCTTCCCTTTCCACGTGAAAATGCCCTTTCCTAAACCAGGCATTTCGGGCCATGATGCCTCTCACTTCCAACCCATTGCTCTTACCAGTGCAGTTTGCGTGTTGATGGAACGTCTAGACGTTTGGTTTGGTACTTAGGGAGACACAGTAGTCTTTCCGCTCGCCAATTTGACTTTCGTAAGAGCCACTCCACTATTGACCCCTTACTTTGTTTAGATACCTATGTTTGTAATGCCTTTGCTGGTAACCACTTGGTTATCGCAGTTTTTTATGATCTTGTAAAAGCATATGATACTATTTCGAGACAAATCTTAGCCCAAGCTCATTCCTTAGGCCTCCAGGGCAATCTGCCACTTTTCCTTAAAAACTTTGCTGTAACACACTTTATCTAGCCTCCTTGCCGACAGAACTACCTTTGACACAGACTCCCTCTTTGATTTTCTGTCAGAGATTGCAATATTACACAAACTGATTATATTTTTCCTTTAGTACTTCCATTACCCTTAATGGCTGCCTCTTGCATACTCCTAATCCTCGTTGGTCTCTGATCTTCACACATTTCATCTTTAGCACATTCCTGCCCAACAGCACTGTATGACCCTTGTGGGTTTAGCACTTAGTTTTGATTGTAATAATAGTGAATGTCAAAATGGTATACAATACCAACAAGTTGGTAAGACATACAGTAACGGGAGCTTTAGTTTTTCTTGTAGGTGCTGTTATTTGGGAATGATCCTCTTAGGTTTCATTCCAGCAGGGCTGAGGTTACTATTACTTGGGAATGGCCATCTGAGTCTGGCAAGTGAGGGGGTGGTGTGGTGGACAAGGCTTCTGGCAACAAGACAGGATGTATTCACTTGCTACACTAGTCTCTGCAGGCGCCACCCCCTCCCAGCTAATTTTATGCATTACGTTACTGGCGAAATAGTTTATTATTAATATATATATATATATATATATATATATATATATATATATATATATATATATATATATATATATATATATATATATATATATATATATATATATATTAGATTCTGCCCTAAGAAACAAATTTATTTGGTAGAGTCATTATATGAATGTACACTGTATAATTATGCGCCATTAGCGATAGTAGTTCTCTCCTTTTTCGCAAAATCCTTCATAAACTAAACAATACCTAATCAATGCAGATTCAAGGGATGATTGCAGGAGGGAAGAGGGATCAGTGACAAGCCAAGCTAGATACATATTGGTCGCTGCGCAATCGGAGAAAGGTATGCTGGTATTGCATAACCCCAACCCTCTGTACGTCAATTCATGAAAAATTAATAATGCAGCATGTTTTTATTAGTTAAATATTAGCAATGAAGATTTGAAGCTAATTATTATTTGAAGAAAACTTATCAGCACTAAGAGTTGAAAGCCAACGAAAAGAGGCATTCTCTTGTTATAGCACAGAATTCAAAAAATAGCTTAGATAATTTTCATCCGTTTCATAAGATCAACCATTAAAGATTAATGCTGTTTATCTAATCGAGAAAGAGCTAAACCAGTAGCGGTCGTATAGCGCCTGTGGAATCTTGGTTCAGAGGACATCTACAAGACCTTCTTCATGGCTGCTGCAACTAACCCATCTCTTTGGGAAGGACCTACTTCCACTGGGGAATCCCGCCTACCAGTGACTTTGCCCTCATCTGCTGCCCGTCCCTATCCACTGACGCCTATATAACCGCCAGTCTTCTTGTCTTTGCTCGAGATTCTCCTCCACCACGATGCTGTGAACACTAACTCCAAGGCCGAGGGACTGATTACCTCATCTTTTGTATATAGTTCTACTGTCTTCCTATTATGTCCTAGAATCTGTATTGATAAAGCCACTGGATGGCGAAACGTCTACAATAAAGATATCCAGATGTTGCACATGTGTCTCAACTTTCATATTGTCGGTATTTTATACCTTTCTTGCACAACTTGTCAGACACTGCAACATCATGGAATCTTGGTTCAGAGGACATCTACAAGACCTTCTTCACGGCTGCTGCAACTAACCCATCTCTTTGGGAAGGACCTACTTCCACTGGGGAATCCCGCCTACCAGTGACTTTGCCCTCGTCTGCTGCCCGTCCCTATCCACTGACGCCTATATAACCGCCAGTCTTCTTGTCTTTGCTCGAGATTCTCCTCCACCACGATGCTGTGAACACTAACTCCAAGGCCGAGGGACTGATTACCTCATCTTTTGTATATAGTTCTACTGTCTTCCTATTATGTCCTAGAATCTGTATTGATAAAGCCACTGGATGGCGAAACGTCTACAATAAAGATATCCAGATGTTGCACATGTGTCTCAACTTTCATATTGTCGGTATTTTATACCTTTCTTGCACAAGGGCTGTCTGTCTTATTTCCATTGGGACCCTGCAATCTTATCCCCCAGGATGCGACCCACACAAGTCGACTTAAACCCAGGTACCTACTCACTGCTAGGTGAACGAACTGCAGGTGTAAGGAAACATGCCCAACGTTTCCACCCAACTGGGTGGGCACTCAGTATGTAAGGAAAGAGCACTGCTTTCCTTGCATCAAGATCCCCTCATCAGCATCAAGGCAAAATAACGTGTTAATATAAAATACTATGTTATTTCGAGATTAAAAGTGACAAACTGATCGGAGTATAAACTCTGAGGACATAAGATGCAAACCACATTGAAAGTGAAGGACCTGAAAGCAGAGTGCCTATCATATCTCCAAAAGTTCACACACAAAAGTAGACACACATGTGTCTAATTTATCATCAAAAGTTCACTTTAGCCGAATAACCTCTGCAGCCTATGCTGGTTTGGCAAATCTGAAAGTGGCTTTCAGGAATCTCAACGAAGCCATTCCAGGCGCTTTATACAACATATGTAGGGCCAATCTTGGAGTACGTACGCAGCACCAGTATGGAATCCACATTTGACGAAGCATGTTAAGAAACTGGAAATAGTGCAGGGGTATGCAACAAGTCTAGTCCCAGAGTTAAAGGGTATGTGATACGAGACGCTGTATGAGCTGAATCTTTGAATCTAACGACCCTTGCGGACATATACAAAAACCTTGGAGGAACTGATAGGGCAGACAGGAATAGGCTGTTTGAGAGGTGGTAAACAGATACTCGGGGGCAAAGTTAGAAGTTATAGACAAGTCACAGGGGTGATCGGGAAGCGGAATGACTTTGACGAAGTGGAGGAAGACTCTATGCATAGTTTTAAGGATGGGTATGATAGATCTCATGAGACTAGAAGATAGTGAATCTAGCAAGTTGAGAGGCAGGATCAGACACTAAGAATCGACCCCTGCAGCCACATATAAGTGAGTACATACACACATGCACGAGTATAATGTGTTTGTAATGCATAATGTATATATACATACATATTAAAATTTACATTATAATCAAAACTTAGCGCAAAACCTACTGGGGTCATACAGCGCTACATTAGAATTTACAATATACAAATTTAGGACACTAGCAGAAAAATCCATACCGTTTATTATAGGCAAGCCTCCTGTCACCATCACCAGTCAAACTTATCCCTGCTGGTCACCCTTAATTAATAAACTTAATACTGTACTGTGTAAACGCCGTGTTTTAACGTGTTATAGTTCCAATACTATGTTGTAATTTGTTATAGCTCGTATACCATGTTGTAATTTTTAACAGTTCCAACACCGTATTGTAAAGTGTTATAGGATGAACAGTATTTGTGATGAATGGTTTTGAAAACCGACAAGTTGAAGAATTGAGACACTTATGCAACACATGGGAATCTTTATTGAAGAAACGTTTCGCCACACAGTGGCTTCATCAGTCCAATACAAAGTCCAATACAAAGTAGAAATGGGTAAGGAGAGTAGAAGTATGAGGTAATCAGTCCCTCAACCTGGATTCGATGTGTTCAGTCCATCACTCTTGTAGTAAGTGCAGCATAGGTATGTATGTATAATGTTCGCCAAGACCATAGTCCTGGCACGGGTCCCAATCTTGCGATGACCCAGAGAGGTGGCTTATATACTGCGGTGAGATGAGTTGAAGCAGGAGGAGGCGGGATCACAGTGGGACCTGCCACTAGTGTAAGTAGGTCGTCGTCCAAAGGTTGGGCAAGCATTAAGTCTTTGTACCAAAATCCCATGATGTTGCAGTGTCTGACAGATGTGATGAATGGTTTTGAAAACCGACAGACACTGCAACATCATGGGATCTTGGTACAAAGACTTCAACGCTTGCCCAACCTTTGCACGACGACCTACTTACACTAGTGGCAGGTCCCACTGTGATCCCGCCTCCTCCTGCTTCAACTCATCTCACCGCAGTATATAAGCCACCTCTCTGGCCCTATGCTGCACTTACTACAAGAGTGATGGACTGAACACATCGAATCCAGGTTGAGGGACTGATTACCTCATACTTCTACTCTCCTTACCCATTTCTACTTTGTATTGGACTTTGTATTGGACTGATGAAGCCACTGTGTGGCGAAACGTTTCTTTAATAAAGATTACCATGTGTTGCATAAGTGTCTCAATTCTTCAACTTGTCGGTTTTCAAAACCATTCATCACATCTGTCAGACACTGCAACACCATGGGATCTTGGTACAAAGACTTCAACGCTTGCCCAACCTTTGGACGATGACCTACTTACACTAGTGGCAGGTCCCACTGTGATCCCGCCTCCTCCTGCTTCAACTCATCTCACCGCAGTATATAAGCCACCTCTCTGGCCCTATGCTGCACTTACTACAAGAGTGATGGACTGAACACATCGAATCCAGGTTGAGGGACTGATTACCTCATACTTCTACTCTCCTTACCCATTTCTACTTTGTATTGGACTTTGTATTGGACTGATAAAGCCACTGTGTGGCGAAACGTTTCTTCAATAAAGATTCCCATGTGTTGCATAAGTGTCTCAAATCTTCAACTTGTCGGTTTTCAAAACCATTCATCACATCTGTCAGACACTGCAACATCATGGGATCTTGGTACAAAGACTTCAACGCTTGCCCAACCTTTGCACGACGACCTACTTACACTAGTGGCAGGTCCCACTGTGATCCCGCCTCCTCCTGCTTCAACTCATCTCACCGCAGTATATAAGCCACCTCTCTGGCCCTGTGCTGCACTTACTACAAGAGTGATGGACTGAACACATCGAATCCAGGTTGAGGGACTGATTACCTCATACTTCTACTCTCCTTACCCATTTCTACTTTGTATTGGACTTTGTATTGGACTGATGAAGCCACTGTGTGGCGAAACGTTTCTTCAATAAAGATTCCCATGTGTTGCATAAGTGTCTCAATTCATGAACAGTATTGTTACATGTTATCGTTAGAACACCATTACTTGAAACATTTTTAACATCTAGTCAATGTACTGCATTACAATCCTGAGAAATACTGTTTCAAAACTGCCCCTAATGTGTAGGGATAAAGTCATATTGATAAATTAGACACATGTGCAACTTTGTAGATGAATGGTTCAGAGAACCGACATGTTGATAAATTAGACACATGTGCACCTCTTGGGTATCTTTATTGAGGAAACGTGACACCACCTATGACTGCTACACCTCTCCTGCCATACGGTTTATAAGCTGCTTCATCGCTCATATGCCGTATTCTACTCAAGATTGATGGACTGAACACATCGACTCAAGGTTGAGGGACTGATTACCTCATTCTCCTCCTGTTCTTCAAGTTTCTCTTACGTATTGACTGATGAAGCCACTGTGTGGCGGCACGTTTCCTCAATAAAGATACCCAAGAGGTGCACATGTGTCTAATTTATCAACATGTGCAACTCTTGGGTATCTTTATTGAGGAAACGTTTTGCCACACAGTGGCTTCATCAGTCCATACATAGGAGAAACTTGAAGAACAGGAGGAGAATGAGGTAATCAGTCCCTCAACCTTGAGTCGATGTGTTCAGTCCATCAATCTTGAGTAGAATACGGCATATGAGCGGAGAAGCAGCTTATAAACCGTATGGCAGGAGAGGTGCAGCAGTCATAGGTGGTGTCACATTTGTTCAATGTGGAAGTAGGTCGTGCCCAAGAGTTAGGCAAGCGAAGAATTCCTAAGTATTAAGATCCCAAGAAGTTGCAGTGTCTGACAGGTTTGTAGATGAATGGTTCAGAGAACCGACATGTTGATACGGTTTATAAGCTGCTTCTCCGCTCATATGCCGTATTCTACTCAAGATTGATGGACTGAACACATCGACTCAAGGTTGAGGGACTGATTACCTCATTCTCCTCCTGTTCTTCAAGTTTCTCCTATGTATGGACTGATGAAGCCACTGTGTGGCGAAACGTTTCCTCAATAAAGATACCCAAGAGTTGCACACGTGTCTAATTTATCAACATGTCGGTTCTCTGAACCATTCATCTACATAAAGTCATATACCACATAACGAAGAATTCTAATTTGTAAACCTTGTTCATGGTATAGGCGCCAGCATAAGGTTGCGCAATGGGCCATGGCATCCTGTGTTATATATGACAAGTCTTACAACGCCCTGTTTTATATCACTCTACGCCAGAGCTGATGAGAACGCATACAGTGATATTATTATTACTAATAAGGTTATTTAATCACCATATTTTTGTTAAGATTGTTCTCTCTAGAGTGGAGAACAGAGATTCCAGATAATATATACATAAAAGATACTCCAGGGACTGGTACCTGACCTGCTCGCTGCCAAAAAAATCACAGAACATTAGAACATAAGAGCATAAGAACATAAGAAAGGAGGAACACTGCAGCAGGCCTGTTGGCCCATACTAGGCAGGTCCTTTACAATTCATCCCACTAACAAAACATTTGACCAATCCAATTTTCAATGCCACCCAAGAAATAAGCTCTGATATGCAAGTCCCACTCAAATCCAACCCCTCCCACTCATGTACTTATCCATCCTAAATTTGAAACTACCCTCAATAACCCAACTAGGTAGACTGTTCCACTCATCAACTACCCTATTTCCAAACCAATACTTTCCTGTGTCCTTTCTAAATCTAAACTTATCTAATTTAAATCCATTACTGCGGGTTCTCTCTTGGAGAGATATCCTCAAGACCTTATTAATATCCCCTTTATTAATACCTATCTTCCACTTATACACTTCGATCATGTCTCCCCTCATTCTTCGTCTAACAAGTGATTGTAATTTAAGTGTCTTCAATCTTTCTTCATAGGGAAGATTTCTAATGCTATGTATTAATTTAGTCATTCTACTCTGAATGTTTTCTAACGAATTTACATCCATTCTGTAATATGGAGACCAGAACTGAGCTGCATAATCTAGGTGAGGCCTTACTTATGATGTATAAAGCTGCAGTATGACCTCTGGACTTCTGTTGCTTACACTTCTTGATATAAATCCCAATAATCTATTTGCCTTATTACGTACGCTTAGGCATTGCTGTCTTGGTCGCTGCTCACCATAACCCCCAAGTCCTCTTCGCAATCTGTATGGCTAAGTTCTACATTATTTAACTTATAAGTGCTAGGGATATGGACACTCTCGAGCTTCAGAACCTTGCATTTATCTACATTGAACTGTATCTGCCACTTTTCTGACCAAGAATAGTTTGTCTAAATCCTCCTGAAGTTCCCTAACATCTACATTTGAATCAATTATCCTACCTATCTTTGTGTCATCGGCGAATTTGCTCATATTACTAGTAATACCCTCATCAAGGTCATTGATATATATTATAAACAACAACGGGCCTAAGACTGATCCCTGTGGTACGCCACTTGTTACAGATCCCCACCCGGATTTAACCCCATTTGGCAATATAAACACAAATGCAGTATAATGTGATCCTTTATTGACTACGTTTCGCCCACACAGTGGGCTTTTTCAAGTCACAAACAGAACTACCTGGGGTGGAAGGAACGCGAGTATTTATAGTCCGGCTGAGGTCAGGTGAAGAATGCTGCATCTGATGATGTACCGAGTTGGGTTGTAGAGTCTAAAAACTTGGGTAGCTTGGAAAGGAGACTGGACAAGTTTGTGAGCAGACCTTCTACAGTGTTCTTATCCCACATGTGTTCTTATCCCACAGTGTTCTTATCCCACATAAGAACACTGTAGAAGGTCTGCTCACAAACTTGTCCAGTCTCCTTTCCAAGCTACCCAAGTTTTTAGACTCTACAACCCAACTCGGTACATCATCAGATGCAGCATTCTTCACCTGACCTCAGCCGGACTATAAATACTCGCGTTCCTTCCACCCCAGGTAGTTCTGTTTGTGACTTGAAAAAGCCCACTGTGTGGGCGAAACGTAGTCAATAAAGGATCACATTATACTGCATTTGTGTTTATATTGCCATTGTGTCGGTATTTTATACCATTTATTTCCATTTAACCCCATTTATGGACACTGCTTCCTGTCTGTGAGCCATGACTCGATCCACGAGAGCACTTTTCCCTCAATGCCATGAGCTGCCACTTTCTTTAACAGTCTTTGGTGCGGAACTCTATCAAAAACATTACTAAAATCTAAGTAAATAATATCAAATTCTTTATTGTGATCAACAGCCTCAAAAGCTTTACTGAAGAGAGTTAATAAATTAGTTAGACAAGAACGGCCTCTCGTGAATCCATGCTGAGTATCATTAATCAAGCTATGCTTATCGAGATGGCTTCTTATAATCTCAGCTATAATTGACTCTAGTAATTTGCTTACAATTGAGGACAGGCTTATTGGGCGGTAATTTGACGGTAACGACTTGTCCCCTGCTTTAAAAATAGGAATTACATTAGCCATCTTCCACATATCAGACAATACACCTGTTTGAAGAGATAAATTAAAAATATTAGTTAATGGTTCACAGAGTTCCATTTTGCATTCCTTAAGAACCCTTGAAAAAAGCTCATCAGGACCCGGCGACTTATTTTGCTTCAGTCGGTCTATTTGTTTCATAACCATTTCACTAGTGACTGTGATGTTACATAATTTATCTTCTTCTGGCCCACTATAAAAATTAATTACTGAGATACTGTTAGTGTCTTCCTGTGTAAAAACCGAGAGAAAATAATTATTTAAAATCGAGCACATTTCATTCTCATTGTCAGTAAGATGCCCATAGTTATTTTTAAGGGGACCTATCTTATCTCTAACTTTTGTTCTATAGACCTGGAAAAAACTTTTTGGGTTAGTTTTCGAATCCTTAGCAACTTTAATTTCATAGTCCCTTTTAGCTTTTCTTATCCCCTTTTTAACGTCCCTCTTAATGTCAATATACTGATTCATAAGATGACTCTCACCTCTTTTGATACGCCTATAAATTCCCTTCTTATGCCCTAGTAGATATTTCAGCCTATTATTCATCCATTTTGGGTCATTTCTATTTGATCTAATTTCTTTATACGGGATAAACGTTCTTTGAGCAGCATGTATAGTGTTCAGAAAACTGTCATATTGATAGCTCTCTTCGTTACCCCAGTCAACAGATGATAAGTGTTCTCTAAGCCCATCGTAATCTGCTAAGCGAAAATCTGGGACTGTTACTGAGTTATCCCTACTATCATACTTCCATTCAATGCTAAATGTAATTGATTTGTGGTCGCTAGCACCCAGTTCCTCTGAAATTTCTAAATTATTAACAAGGGATTCATTGTTTGCCAGAACTAAGTCAAGCAGGTTATTTCCCCTTGTAGGTTCTGTCACAAACTGCTTCAAAAAACAATCCTGAACTACTAAGAAGTCGTATGATTCTAAATTCTCAGTCAAGAAATTCCAATCAATATGACTAAAGTTAAAGTCTCCTAGAATTACTACATTATCATGCCTTGTGGCCTTAACAATTTCCTCCCATAGTAGTCTCTCTTGGTCCCTATCTAAGTTTGGGGGACGGTATATCACACCTAAAATCAATTTTTCATGCCCCTCTGAAAATTCTATCCAAACAGACTCTGTATGTGTTACTTCAGACTTAATACCCGTTTTTATGCAACAGTTCAAGCGATCTCGGACATACAATGCCACCCCACCCCCCTTCCCGATACTTCTATCTACTTGGAACAATTTAAAACCCTGAATGTGACATTCCGCAGGCATGTCCCGACTTTTTGAATTAAACCACGTCTCAGTTAAGGCAAATACATCAATGTTACCTGCACTAGCAACTAACCTCAACTCGTCCATTTTATTCCTAGCACTACGGCTATTAGCATAATAAACATTGAAAGACTATCCTTTCTCTTTACCCTTCCTGCTCATTTCTGTTTTTCTACTAAACCTATTACTGTCCTTATCACCTAGTGTCACTGGCTTTTCAATATCTACCTCGTTCTGCTTATTACTAGTTCCCCTAGAACTCATTATATTACTACACTGGGACTTCACTGTTTTCCTGCCAAAACCCATACCACTAACTATTCCTAGTTTAAAGTCCTAACTGCTCCCTCCACTGCAGTTGCCAGTGCTACCACCCCAGACCTAGATAAGTGAACCCCATCCCTGGCATACATGTCATTTCTGCCATAGAAGAGGTCCCAGTTGTCAATGAATGTTACCGCATTTTCCTTACAGTATTTGTCCAGCCAGCAATTGACACCAATTGCCCACAAAACAATCTTGAATTAGATACGGTAGACAGGGACATGTTTGAAATGAGTAGAGGAGGAGCCAAGGGACAGTAGGCAGCTAGAGATAAAGATGAATCGAAGGGACGTTAGAAAGTACTTTTCGCCATTTCACGAGGTGTCTGACTATCCATTTCAGTTTCAGTTATTTTGTACAGTAGTTTGTCCTTTCTTCCGAGCTTCACTGGTTTCTACTGGTATCCCACAATCTTTTCTGAACAAAATCCAAATGATCTTAATATAATAATTTATAGTTATTTATCTATGTTGATTCACTCAAGTGAAACCAGGTCGTCATGCTGGCTCATCCTATATTCACATCCTTGAAGTTTCTTTAACATACTGATTTTCTTAAGCAAAACCAGGGAATACTTATGTTGGCTGACCTTTCTTTCAAAGAACACAATAAGGCAAATGCCACACCAGTCAGGAAGATGACAGAGTGAATAATGAGAACTTTCAAAAGAGAAATAGTGCCAGTAGTGGCACTTCAAACTGTTTGTACTCTCTTGTTTAGAATACTGTTCAGTATTCATGGCTCCATTCAGAGCAGAAGAGATATGAGAACTAGAACAGAGATCATTTACGGTCCACATATTATTATAATCGTGGGGAAGCACTAAACCCATAGGATTATACAGCACCTGTGGAAGGGGGCGGATGGAAGGTATTCCAGCTTAATTCAGGGGACTGGAGCACAAATCCAATTCCCTAGATCAAGAGCCCCTCACCAGCGTCAAGGCACCTCCCTTGAGGCGCCTACGGTCCACATAATGCCGATAAGCATTTAAATTACTGGGAATGCCTTAGTCCTAAATATGTACTAACTGGGACAGAGATATATGCATAATACAGTAAAAGTCCGATAAAATGGACTAATAAAAGGGTTGCCCAATTTACCGAAAATTCGAAAAATCCATTATACTGAACGTTTCAGTTCAGCAGACTTAACTGATGACTACCATACACGGTCAAACATCCATTAAAATACTGTCCACTGTATTAATTACATAACCGGACATACCAATAAAAATCTAACGAAAGCATGCTTTCTCTTTTTTCCTCTCCCCCCTTCCGCCCCTCAAGGGAGGTTCCTTGACGCTGGTGAGGGGCTCTTGATCTAGGGAATTGGACCTGTGCTCCAGTTCCCTGAATTGAGCCTGAATACCTTCCATCCCCCCCACATGCGCTGTATAATCCTACGGGTTTAGCGCTCCCCCATGATTATAATAATCTCTCTCCCTCCCTTCCTCTTATTGGCAATATTGAGTCTGTGTGCTTGCCTATCTTAAATGGAATAATGGTGGATGGTGTGTTGGTAAGGCAGGTGAAACTGCTGACCTAGAAAATGTACAGAGAACCTTCATGGCGCGCATAACGGAGATAAAACACCTCAATTACTGGGAGCGCTTGAAGTTCCTGAACCTGTACTCCCTGGAACGCAGGCGGGAGAGATACATGATTATATATACCTGGAAAATCCTAGAGGGACTAGTACCGAACTTGCACACAAAAATCACTCACTACGAAAGCAAAAGACTTGGCAGACGATGCAACATCTCACCAATGAAAAGCAGGGGTGTCATTAGCACGTTAAGGGACAACACAACAAGTGTCAGGGGCCCAAGACTGTTCAACTGCCTCCCAGCATACATAAAGAGGATTACCAATAGATCCCTGGGTGTCTTCAAGCAGGGGCTGGACAAGCACCGAAAGTCAGTACCTGACCAGCCGGGTTGTATGGTTCGTACGTCGGTTTACGTGCGGCCAACAGTAACAGCCTGGTTGATCAGGCCCTGATCCACCATGAGGCCTGGTCACAGACCGGGCCGCGGGGGCGTTGACCCCCGGAACCCTCTCCAGATATACTCCAGGGGTGAGTGGAAGCAAGCAGTAGGAAGGCAAACATCCTGTATATAATAATAATAATAATAATAATAATAATAATAATAATAATAATAATAATATCTTTATTTACTACAAGTACATGTATATGTACGCTGAGGTCAGTGGTCAAGTGCGGTCATACCGCTAAGCTCTTGGGAGTTAGCGTGGGCTGTTACCCATACTGTGGCTTGTTGTAGTGCTTTAGAATCCCAGGTTCATGTGTTGAAGGAGATTCTACTTCTTCAGGAGGAAAATAGGAAGCTGAAGCTTCGCATAGATGAGTTTGGGAGCGAGTGTGAGAAGGATTTAGCTGGTAAGGTAGGAATGGTCACCAGCAGTGATAGTGGCAGCCGCTTTAAGTGGCAAGTGGTTCACAGTTCAGGAAGAAGGAAGATGAGGAGAGTTAATAGAGAAGATGTGAAGGTAGGAAATCGATTCCCTGTTCTCCAAGACGAGTGTACTTCAGTGGTTAGTGAGGTTGAAGGTACCACTGATTCCCCTGCTAATCAAGGTAAGAATATTTTAATAGTAGGCGATTCTCAGGTAAGATATATGGACTGTGCATTTTGTAACAGAGACAGAAAGGTCAGACAGAGAGTGTGTCTTCCTGGAGCTGGTGTTGGCGACATAGTCAGCAGGTTGGATAATATTATGGCAGGTAATGGGAGCAAGCCCATTATCTGTCTTAGTGCTGGGGGTAATGACATTGGGAAGGGCAGGAGAGAGGAGCTGCTGGATAAGTACAGGTCAGCCATAGAAGTAGTTAGGTCTAAGGGAGGGATCCCAGTCATATGTAGCATCTTGCCTAGAAAGGGAGTAGGCAATGAATGGATGTCTAGGGCAATTGGTATAAATCGCTGGCTAGACAGGTACTACAAGGAACTTGCATTCCCATTCATTGATAACTGGGACCTTTTCTTTGGCAAACGTGATATGTATGCAAGGTATGGGGTTTATCTCTCTGGGGATGGAGTGGTTGCATTAGCCAATTCACTTGAGAGGGTAATTGATGACTTGTCTAGGAATTTAAACTGATAGATTATAGAGGTATGGGTGTTTGTGGGGAAACAATCAGGCTGCAGCATTAGGGTTAAAAACAGCAGTTATTACCGGGATACCTCAGGGATATGTTTAAAAGACAATATTCAAAATAAAGTTGCTAGTAATGGCAAATCAATTGATCAACAAACAAAGAGAGATAGTAGAGGGCAACAAGTGACTAGCTCCCTTAAGGTTTACTATACAAATAGTAGGAGTCTAAGAAATAAGATAGATGAGCTAAAATTACTTGCAAGTGTAGGTAATATAGATATTATTGGTATAACAGAGACCTGGTTCAACCTGAAAGATAGAGAAATGCCTTCTGAATGCAACATACAGGGTTATAAACTATTCCACACTGATAGGGTCAACAGGAAGGGTGGTGGTGTGACTATGTACGTCAGAGAAAATTTAAATTGCTGTCTTAGACATGATACAAGATTAGAAACATCGAACACAGAATCGGTTTGGCTTCAGTTTCTCGAGGGTCGTGACAAATTAATTTTGGGTGTGATTTATAGGCCCCCAAGCCTTGGTAGGGAGTGGAATAAGCTGTTATGGGACGAAATTCATAAGGCATCTAGATATGAAAATGTTGTGATAATGGGAGATTTTAACTTTAGACAAATTGATTGGAACAATATGACAGGAAATCTTGAGTCTAGTGACTTTCTTGATACGGTTCAGGATTGCTTTTTAGAACAGGTTGTGACAGAACCAACTAGAGGAAACAATCTGCTTGACTTGGTTCTTGCCAACAAAGATTCACTAATTAATAATCTTAAGGTTAATGATGAGCTTGGGGAAAGTGATCACAAATCACTTAGTTTCAATATATCATGGAATTACCCAGATAACTGCAATCAAATCTCTGTCCCAGATTTTCGCTTGGCCGACTTCATGGGACTGAAAAATTACTTGGGTGGGCTAAATTGGGATGTCCTGACAATGGGTCAGGTAGGTGATTTTGGTTGCCAATATGACGTTTTTCAGAGCATAGTTCTAGCTGCCCAGACAACTTTTGTTCCGAGTAGGGAAATTAGATCTAACAAAAATGATCTCAAATGCCTCAAAAGAGAGGCATATATAGGCGTATCAAAAGAGGGGATGGGCAGTTAAAAAATCAATATATTCAATTAAAGAGAGAAATAAAAAAAGGAATAAGAAAAGCAAAAAGAGATTATGCGGCTAAGGTCACAAGGGATTCAAAGACTAACCCAAAAGGGTTCTTTCAGGTATACAGAAATAGAATTAGGGACAAGATTGGCCCACTTAAGAGTAACTCTGGTCAGATCACTGACAGTGATAAGGATATGTGTGAAATTCTAAATACCTACTTCCTCTCAGTTTTCACCCAGGAAAATACTAGCGATATTCCTGAAATAATAGATTACGTAGAACAGGATGATAATCTATGTACGATTGCGGTTAACTAGTGGCATGGTCCTCAGACAAATAGAGAAACTAAAACCTAACAAATCCCCAGGTCCTGATGAACTGTTTGCAAGGGTGTTAAAGGAATGTAAAGAGGAACTTAGCATACCTTTGGCTAATCTTTTTAACATATCACTACAAACTGGCATAGTGCCTGATAAGTGGAAAATGGCAAATGTAATGCCTATTTACAAAGCAGGTGACAGGTCCTTGGCTTCGAACTATAGGCCAATAAGTCTTACCTCCATAGTGGGAAAATTTATGGAATCAATAATTGCCGAAGCAATTCGTAGCCATCTTGACAGGCACAGATTGATTAATGATTCTCAACACGGTTTTACAAAGGGGCGTTCCTGTCTTACGAATTTATTAACTTTTTTCACTAAGGTGTCTGAGGAGGTAGATCATGGTAATGAATATGATATTGTGTATATGGACTTCAGTAAGGCTTTCGATAGAGTTCCACACCAGAGGCTATTGAGGATACTTAGGACACATGGAATAGGAGAAATTTTTTCCTGGGTAGAGGCATGGCTGACAAATAGACAGCAGAGAGTTTGTATATATGAGGAGAAATCAGAATGGGGGCACGTCACAAGCGGTGTTCCTCAGGGGTCAGTGTTGGGCCCGTTGTTGTTCACAATTTACATAAACGACATAGATGAGGGAATATATAGCGACATAAGCAAATTTGCTGATGACACCAAAATAGGCCGTCCAATTCATTCTAATGAGGACATTAGAGCACTCCAGGATGATTTGAATAGGTGTGTCTTACTCTCATCTTGTCGGTATTATATACCATTCGTACACAACATGATTTGAATATGTGTGTGATGAATGGTTTAAAAAACCGACAAGTTGAAGATTGAGACACTTATGCAGCATATGGAAATCTTTATTCAGGAATTCGTCCTGAATAAAGATTTCCATATGCTGCATAAGTGTCTCAATCTTCATGATTTGAATAGACTGACGCAATGGTCGGAGAAGTGGCAGATGCAGTTTAATATTGACAAATGCAAAGTTTTAAATGTGATGAATGGTTTGAAAAACCGACAAGTTGAAGATTGAGACACTTATGCAGCATATGGGAATCTTTATTCAGGAAACGTTTCGCCACACAGTGGCTTCATCAGTCCAATACAAAGAGGAAGGCGTAAGGAGAGGAGGAGAATGAAGTAATCAGTCCCTCAACCTGGAGTCGATGTGTTCAGTCCATCAAACCATTCATCACAACTGTCAGACACTGCAGCATCATGGGATCTTGTTACAAAGAATTCTTCAACACTTGTTCAACCTTTGGACGAAGACCTACTTCGACTAGTGGATAGTACCATGACCCCGCCTCCGCCTGCTTCACCTCACCTCACTACAGTATATAAGCCACGTCTACGGCCCTATTCTGTACATTCTACAAGATTGATGGACTGAACACATCGACTCCAGGTTGAGGGACTGATTACCTCATTCTCCTCCTCTCCTTACGCCTTCCTCTTTGTATTGGACTGATGAAGCCACTGTGTGGCGAAACGTTTCCTGAATAAAGATTCCCATATGCTGCATAAGTGTCTCAATCTTCAAAGTTCTAAATGTTGGACAGTTATATAACCATGCCACATATAAACTAAATAATGTAGATCTTAATACTACCAATTGCGAAAAGGATTTAGGAGTTCTGGTTAGCAGTAACCTAAAACCAAGACAACAGTGCATTAGTGTTCGCAATAAAGCTAACAGAATTCTTGGCTTCATATCTAGAAGTATAAATAATAGAAGTCCTCGAAAGACGTAGAATTAGGGGGAATATGATCGAGGTGTATAAATGGAAAACAGGAATAAATAAAGGGGATGTAAATAGTGTGCTAAAAATTTCCAGCCAAGACAGGACTCGCAGCAATGGTTTCAAGTTGGAAAAATTCAGATTCAGGAAGGATATACGAAAGCACTGGTTTGGTAATAGAGTTGTGGATGAGTGGAACAAGCTTCCGAGTACAGTTATAGAGGCTAAAACGTTGTGTAGCTTTAAAAATAGGTTAGATAAATACATGAGTGGGTGTGGGTGGGTGTGAGTTGGACCTGACTAGCTTGTGCTGCTGGGTCTGGTACAGTGCTCCATCCTTGAGTGGGGATGACCAGACTGGGTGGGTCATTGGGATAATCCGGGGGGTGGGTCATTGGTCTAATCCGGGGGGTCAGTAGGCCTGTTGCAGTGTTCCTTCTTTCTTATGTTCTTATATTCTTATGGTATACAGGCCTAGCTGAGCAGTTCAGGCAAATTAGGTCAGTTTTGTCCCAGGATGCGACCCACACCAGTCGACTAACACCCAGGTACCCATTTTGAACTGATGGGTGAACAGGGACGGGGACAGCAGGTGTCTTATGGAAACACGCCCTAATGTTTTCCAGCAGTACCGGAGGAGATTCGAACCCCGGACCTCAGTGTGTAAGTTCAGTGCGCTAGCGATCGACCTACGGGACACTGTATGTATTAGACACGAGCGACAGAGACAGTAACAAGAACATAAATATCAACTCTACAGTTCTTTAATAAGTTAACTGGCCTCCTGACTGGCTAGTTAACTGACTGCCTGCCTGCACTTCTTGTAAACAATTATTTTGTCTCTGGCACCAATTTCCAGTTGGACACAAGAGGCTTATCTCTACCACCATAATGAAAATGGACAGGTTCTGGATGAAGACTGGCCCTTACAAACTTGCAATTAAGGGGAGTTCGTCCATTTTATTTAGCATATGACCGAACAGGGCAGCCATTCGATGTTGCGGATCTGGTCCACTTCATGACTAATTTATTCAGATATCCCATTAAACGTATATGTAACCTAACCTAACCTAGGCCTGGCAGGAGAGCTGACACATTGACTACGCTATTACCTTGCTCCTCGTTCGTCGCTACTATTACCTTGCTCCACGGTCGCCGCTACTATTACGATTCTCCCCTTGTTCGCTGCTACTATTACTTGGCTCCCCTCGTTTGCTGCTACTATTACCTTTCTTCTCTCGTTCGCTGCTACTTGGTGTCCCCTAGCTCGATTGCTAGTGCACTCAGCTTACACACTGAGGTCCAGGGATCGATCCCCCGGTACAGCTGGGAAATATTGGGACGTGTTTCTATAGGACACCTGCTGTCCCTGTTCACTCATCAGTAAAATAGGTACCTGGGTGTTAGTCGACTGGTGTGGGTCACATCCTGGGACAAAATTGACCTAATTTGCCCGACACACTCTGTATAACGAGGGGCTTTCTGTATAGTAGTATGTCGTTGATGTCAGCTAGGCCTGTATACCTTGTACATGTAGAAATAGATATTATTATTATTATTATTATTATTATTATTATTATTATTATGACTTTGCTCCTCTCGTTTGCTGCTGTTACTTTTCCCGTTTTGTGTTTTTGGGACTTAATATTTGTATCGAGAGTGACTTGATGGTAAAGGCCGCTTGATCCAAGAGTTGTAGCAACTCTTCCCAGCCTCTGATGAAATCTTTATCTTTCATTTTCCAGGAATTATATAACCACTACGGGTTCAGCGCGTCCAGAATTAATCTAATGGTAATAGATGTATTTCGGGAGTTGCGCGAGCCGAGAAAGTGTCCCCGTATTATTATTATTATTATAAGCGCTACACTAACTAGGGTCATACTGCACTTTCCCCGTATTCTGTAAGCCTATATATATATATATATATATATATATATATATATATATATATATATATATATATATATATATATATATATATATATATATATATATATGCGGTGTGCGTGCGCTTGTGTAGGTGGACATGCTATTGTATGTACGTAAACTTGTGTTTATGCGGTGTATACCGGTCCACCCCTTTAAAAAATATGGTCATACACCATTTAGGTATTCCTGCCAGGCCTTCCCCAGAGCGACCCCCCTCACTCCCTACCTCTCTCCATCTCCTAGCGCCACCCCCCTCGGACCCCCACAACCTACACACTACAGTTTCAAGAGTGGATACAATCAACCCCTAGATGCCATTAATCATTAAAGCCGATTAATACGAGTGGAGGACTGGGTCAGTAACTTAGAACCGATCCTTGCTAAAACAATGTAACTAGATAAATACAAAATACGTGAGCATACAAAAAAGCATACACAAAAGAATACGAAAGTTAAGACACATGTGCAACATCTGGATATCTTTATTGTAGACGTTTCGCCTTCCAATTATGTCCTAGAATCTGTATTGATAAAGCCACTGGATGGCGAAACGTCTATAATAAAGATATCCAGATGTTGCACATGTGTCTTAACTTTCATATTGTCGGTATTTTATACCTTTCTTGCACACAAAAGAATACGTTGGAACAGATAAGAGAGAGATTGCAAAGCAGTATCAACGGGGAGAACACGAGACGATAGAATTTATGGAGATAGTAGTGCTGAAAAGATAAGAATTATTTTCAATTGTAAAAAAATTAATATAATAAAAGACAGTGCTATAACCAGAAAAAAGGGATACCACGAGCATAGGTCTGCTCCTTTAGCTACAAAATATGTTATCAAAAATTGTCGTTAAATCACCATGGCCTTGTATAGCTGGAACACACAATAACAAGAAAGATTTAGCTGAGCAACAAGGACCGACGATCTTGATTGTAAAGCACAAGTCTCGTCCTTGGCCAACTGCTGACAACTCATAACCTCGCAAGCTCCCATCATCATTTTTTCCCAAGCCATCTCACTTGCTGATGTCATAAGTAACACGATGATGTAGTCTGCATAATTGACATCATGAAAAGTTTGGTAATGTATAAAACAAAACACTAATATTGTAGCACAAGGAATGTGCATCATAGACTATAACGCTAATTTCTCCTTTACCTGGAGATGGTGAGGAGAGAGGTGAGATACACCATGGAGTGTGCTCAGATGACTACTGTCTTTGAAACAGTCTTGAGGAAGAGGAGCCCAGCGTTTCCAGAAGCTCAAAAGCTATATTTCCAAACTTGTTTTAACAATTCAACGCTACATGAATCCCGAACATGTTTAGCACATTTTATGAATAAATAACTGCACCCATAACATCACCTAAAAAACAAGATCATGAATCTATAATTACTGGCATGGCTGAGGTGTGACATAGCAAGCCTGTGAACTGGATTTAACGAGTCTGACTTTTTTTTTTCTTTTCTGATGT
>NC_091305.1:14921938-14961938 GCF_038502225.1 Cherax quadricarinatus | reverse complement strand
TTTCATCTCATCCCCTGCATGCATCAGCCTTACCAGAGATTTTAACAATGCAAGGAATTCGCGAGAGCAGGCGAAATATACACGAACACTGATCTCTGGCTGACGGAGACTCGAACCTATGAACCTTAGGACAAGATACGCAGTGCTTTACCAATCTACCCACACTGGACAATACCTTGGGATTTAGCTTGTGCTACACGTTTGATCCAAGGCAGCCAGCTTTCAGGGAGAAGGCTTACAACTTTTCATCTCATCCCCTGCATGCATCAGCCTTACTAGAGATTTTAACAATGCAAGGAATTCGCGAGAGCAGGCGAAATATACACAAACACTGATCTCTGGCTGAAGGAGACTCGAACCTACGAACTTTAGGACAAGGTACACAGTGCTTTACCAATTTACCCACACTGGACAATACCTTGGCATGTAGCTTGCACTACACATTTGATCCAAGGCAGCCAGCTTTCAGGGAGAAGGCTTACAGCTTTTCATCTCATTGTCAGCATAGTTGCTGATCCTCCTTTACATGTGTTGTATGTATAGATTAGTTGAGTATCATAGTACCATCCATGTGTTTTATATAGAAGCTCCCTAGGCCTGTGACTGTATGACGTCACGGGGTACAGCTTGAGGCAGTGAGATGAGCTGTCTCACTCTCACTCGGCGTATAGACATCCAAGCAGTAACACGTACGGCAGGCTGGGCCCATCCATTCCTTATCACAGTCTGACAATATATAGTGTTACCATCCAACAAGGTGTTTACCTTCAACCCTCGTATCTCCTTAAGAACCCCTACGACATCGTCCCCTGCATGCATCAGCCTTACTAGAGATTTTAACAATGCAAGGAATTTGCGAGAGCAGGCGAAATATACACAAACACTGATCTCTGGCTGAAGGAGACTCGAACCTACGAACCTTAGGACAAGGTACGCAGTGCTTTACCAATCTACCCACACTGGACAATACCTTGGCGTGTAGCTTGCGCTACACGTTTGAACCAAGGCAGCCAGCTTTCAGGGAGAAGGCTTACAGCTTTTCATCTCGTCCCCTGCATGCATCAGCCTTACTAGAGATTTTAACAATGCAAGGAATTCGCGAGAGCAGGCGAAATATACACAAACACTGATCTCTGGTTGAAGGAGACTCGAACCTACGAACCTTAGGACAAGGTACGCAGTGCTTTACCAATCTACCCACACTGGACAATACCTTGGCGTGTAGCTTGCGCTACACATTTGAACCAAGGCAGCCAGCTTTCAGGGAGAAGGCTTACAGCTTTTCATCTCGTCCCCTGCATGCATCAGCCTTAATAGAGATTTTAACAATGCAAGGAATTCGCGAGAGCAGGCGAAATATACACAAACACTGATCTCTGGCTGAAGGAGACTCGAACCTACGAACCTTAGGACAAGGTACGCAGTGCTTTACCAATCTACCCACACTGGACAATACCTTGGCGTGTAGCTTGCGCTACACGTTTGATCCAAGGCAGCCAGCTTTCAGGGAGAAGGCTTACAACTTTTCATCTCGTCCTCTGCATGCATCAGCCTTACTAGAGATTTTAACAATGCAAGGAATTCGCGAGAGCAGGCGAAATATACACAAACACTGATCTCTGGCTGAAGGAGACTCGAGCCAGAGATCAGTGTTTGTGTATATTTCGCCTGCTCTCGCGAATTCCTTATATATATATATATATATATATATATATATATATATATATATATATATATATATATATATATATATATATATATATATATATATATATATATATATATATATGTATATATATATATATATATATATATATATATATATATATATATATATATATATATATATATATATATATATATATATGTATATATATATTTATATATATATATATATTTATATATATATTTATTTAAAAGGTCGGCCGTCTCCCACCGAGGCAGGGTGACCCAAAAAGAAAGAAAATCTTCAAAAAGAAAATACTTTCATTATCATTCATCACTTTCACTTCACTCACACATAATCACTGTCTTTACAGAGGCGCCCAGATACAACAGTTTAGCAGCATTTATAAAGATATATAACATATCCCTCCAATCACCTTGTTTATAACTTACATATCTGTGTATTACTTAAATAACTTTTTTGATTACTTTGCATTTCATTTAAATAAGCTTCAGTCTCCTTCTGTTGATCCAGAGAGAACCTTCAGATGCTGTCTTAGTAAACTTTCCTTCCAGTCAACATACACACAAACACTGCTCTCTCACCTTGTTCTATAATTTTATTCCCTATGTTTTTTTTTCAGGATTGTACTGATTACACACACACACACACACACACACACATACACACACACACATACACACACACACACACACACACACACACACACACACAGACACACACACACATATACACAGACACACACACAAACACACACACAGACACACACACACACACAAGAATCTAATGGTTATAATCATAACCATAATTTTTAAAGGGATGGACGGGTAAGCCAGCGGAAGGCCTCGAGTCATCCTATGACTAAGTCCTGCGTCAGGAAACACTTATGTAACCTACTGATCACATTCTCATCTCTGTTTCTTGCTCCATGATATTACCTGTCCCAGTTATTATTATTCTCTGTCTTTGGCGCACACTGTACTGACTAGACAAATGTTATAACTTTTTTTTTTTAACCTGTGTGTTGATTATTGCTTCCCTGTGCAAGACATATCCTTGTGTTCAAATTACCTTGCAATCCAGCTTGCATGCCATTTGTCGTGTCATTCTTCCACCACCTCTAAACAGTAGTTTCATGTGATATGTTTTAAAGCCATTCAGCAGTAGAATAAGACCTTCAGATCCCGGAAGCACTGCAGCTAAACATATTTTTTTACATATCTGCAGAGAATCGTGCAGATATGTGACCTTCATAGCGTAAGAAACAACTTTCTCTCAGTCTCTCTTCTGTACCTACCTCCATACCTCTCATTCTCTCTTCTACACTTCCATGCCTCTGATTTCCACCTAGAAATTCATCTAATTTTCTCTTCTGTTCACATATCCAGGCTTCCGGCTCCGAGGAACACTTCTCATTAAATCTCTTATACCTATTATGACTAGTGTAGTTTCGGAATAATGGCTAGTTAGTTCACAATACTAATTAATTAATTAGCAATACTACTACTAAATGTGCTTATAAGAACATAAGAACATAAGAACGAAGGAACACTGCAGCAGGCCTACTGGCCCATGCGAGGCAGGTCCAAGTCTCCTACCGGCTTAAGCCAATGCACCCAACCTAGTCAGGTCAGGTCACCTTGACATAAGGGAGGAACATGGCAACCGTCCTGGTAGCACAAGCTAATCAGATTCAACTCACACCCACTCATGTATTTATCCAACCTATTTTTAAAGCTACACAACGTTCTGGCCTCTATAACTGTACTTGGGAGTTTGTTCCACTCATCCACAACTCTATTACCAAACCAGTACTTTCCTATATCCTTCCTGAATCTGAATTTTTCTAACTTAAAACCATTGCTGCGAGTCCTGTCTAGGCTAGATATTTTCAGCACACTATTTACATCCCCTTTATTTATTCCTGTCTTCCATTTATACACCCCAATCATATCCCCCCTAATTCTACGTCTTTCTAGACTCTAGAGAGTGCAGATAGTTAAAATAAAATCTCTCTCTCTCTCTCTCTCTCTCTCTCTCTCTCTCTCTCTCTCTCTCTCTCTCTCTCTCTCTCTCTCTCTCTCTCTCTCTCTCTCTCTCTCTCTCTCTCTCTCTTTCTCTCTCTCTCCTAATTATGGACAAGAGCATAAATTGCTTCGAAAGTTGAGAGAACGTTTGTGCGCATCAAGGTGAATCTCTGGAGTACTTGTGACCCTCCATGGTGCGGGAGGCGTGGATGACGATGATTGCCAGGTACCGTCTGTTTATGCCAACATGCGTGTTATTCCTTCAACAGGTAAACACCACCGCCCACCAGACCTGCATATCCGACCAAACCCTCACCTCTTGCTGATTAACTACATACATACATACATATACATACAAACATATATACAGAGAGAGAAAGAGAGAGAGAGCTGGACACCACACCCACCTGATGTTACCTGTGCTGGCCACCACATACCACAATCTAGATAAACGGACAAATGAGCAACGAAGACACTGCCGCTAAGTTTCGCTCACCTGGAGTTTTGTCATTCTCCAAGTGAGCGAAACATAACCACAACTTATTAGTTGAATATATTGATGGTATTCTTGCCAATAAATCACACCAGCAGATGGTAGACAATAGAGCAAGTAGACAAAGTAGTCGGTTTGCAAGTAGACGTTTCATCCACTGGGATTTTTATTGTACAACTTTTCGCCCACATTGGAGGTGGGAGATTGTCAAATAGTTAATAAAACGCTTTGTGGGTAGAACTTTCTGCAATTAAAGCTTACCCATGTTTATTATATCTGTCAACACAGTGCCCCGTGACCTGGCGGTACAAGCTCTCGCCTCACACGGTGAGGGGTCAGGGTTCGATTCCCTGCAAAAGAGTGGGAACAATGGACGTGTTTCCTTACACCTGTTGTCCATGTTCACCCATCAGCAATAATGGGTACAGGGGTGTTAGTCGACTGGTGTGGGTCGCATCCTGGGACAAAACTGACCTAATTTGTCCGAAATGCTCTGCATAACAAGCGGCTTTTTATATGGTAGTATGTTATTGATGTCAGCTAGGACTGTATACCTTGTACATATACTTGTAGTAAATAAAGATATTATTATTATTATTATTATTATTATTATTATTATTATTATTATTATTATTATTATTATTATTATTAATCCAATATATAGAACTCCCTCCGGATAGACGTCAGACTCACGCCAGTACGTCAAACTCATATCAATACGTCAAGCTTACGTCAGTATGTCAGGCTTACGTCAGCTTGCGGAGACTGCAGGCGCCAAGGGATGTTATTTTCGGAGTCACCGACGCTTCCAGGGAAAACTTTGTATACATTGCTTATTAAAATCTCATCTTTCGGCACTTCGGTGTCTTCTTGCAATATATCTTGCCCCCACACACATATACTGGCCAAAACAGTATCAATGATTACGTGTAAACTTGCAATTGTTTTTCTGCTTGTATTCACTAGGCTGCATCTTCCTGCTGCTAGTACAGTCATACGCCGCTTTAAATAATTTCGGCCTACGTCATATTCACCTTTACGCCACTTTTTTAGAAAAAAAAAAAGACAGTTCAGCGCACGTCATTACAACCAACTTTACGTCACTTAGCAACGTCACCTACGTCATAATTGTTTTGTGTTCATTATTCTTTAAGAAAAGATGACTAAAATGTGTTATTAGTGTTCTTTAAGGCTATTTATACTAGTCTTACTCACTTTAGTTTTATGTATGCTAGTTTTATTTATGCTAGTTTTAATTGCGCTAGTTTTATTTATGCTATTTTAATTACGCTAGTTTTATTTATGCTAGTTTTAATTATTCTAGTTTTATTTATGTTAGTTTTAATTACGCTAGTTTTATTTATGCTAGTTTTATTTACGCTACTTTTATTTATGCTAGTTTTAATTACGCTAGTTTTACGGTGTTTGTCATCACTTTAAGACATTATTAAGGCATTATGTCCGGTTTACGTCAAAAACCGGGTTATGTCTCTTGGGACCAATTAGTGACATAGGGCGGGGTATAACTGCAACTAAGTATTCCTTAGTGTGTGTTTTAGGCCTATATAACCCACTGACTACACATGTGTCATTATGGCTGCCCATTACCTGCACACTAACAATCAAGAGTACTTTAACCCCTAAAATAAGATATAAAATCTCAACGTATATAAACTGATACACATGACAATGTGTAGAAGGTGTACCACATACACTTGGCAGTACAAGCTAAGCTCACAAAGACTCGTTCAAATCATTCTTTACCTCACACATGTCACCGATTCTCGAGTATCCAGCGCCAGTGTGGAGCCTACAACTTGTCAAATAAGACGAAGCTTGAGAAAATACTGTAAAAAAAGAGAGCATCAAGACGGAAAGGAGTTATGAAACGAACCCACACTTAGTAAAACACAAACTGAAGCCTGAGAAAGTACAAAGGACCGAATCAAATTTGTTGCTCCGAGTTGAGGGGAAGAAGTTATGATAAAAATGATTCGAGAACAAGGTTCATACCACTGGAGAAACGAAGAAGGCCGGTGCTATGATAATGTAATAAAATACTCTGGGATATGGCAGAGATAAGCTTCAAAGACCACAACACTGTATCTACCGCACCTGCTAGGAAAATGATAGGATGGATAATGAGAACCTTCAAAACTAGGGATGCCAAGCCCATGATGATTCTCTTAAAATCACTAGTTTTCTCTAGGTTGGAATACTGCTGTACACTAACTGCCACCTTCATGGCTGGCTTAATTGCTGACCTGGAGAGTGTACAATGAACTTTCACGGCACACATAAGTACGATAAGGCTCCTAAATTACTGGGAACGGTTGAAGTCCCTTGATTTGTATTCCCTGGAACGCAAGCGAGAGAGATACATGATAATATACACTCGGAAAATCCTAGAGGTATGCGTACCAAACTTTCACACGAAATCACTCCCTATGAAAGCAAAAGACTCGGCAGGAGATGCAACATTCCCCCAATGAAAAGCAGGGGCGCCACGAGTACACTGAGAGACAAGACAATAAGTGTCCGGGGCCCAAGACTATTCAACTACCTCGCAGCATACATAAGAAGGATTACCAATAGACCCCTGGCTGTCTTCAAGAGGGAGCTGGATAGATACTTAAAGTTAGTATCTGACCAGCCGGGCTGTGGTTCGTACGTCAGTTTGCGTGCGGCCAGCAGTAACAGCCTGGTTGATCCACCAGGAGGCCCGGTCTCAGACCAGGCCGCGGGGGCGTTGACCCCCGAAACCCTCTCCAGGTATACCAGGAGTGAAACACGAAGATAAGAACATGGATGAAAATTACTCACCTAAATGAACAACAGAAATGTCAGACTTTTTTTCTTTTTAGCTTAAGAGAGAGTAAGAGTAAGAGTAAGAAGGTCACAACAGCACAGTGAAGGTCACAACAGCACAGTGAAGGTCACAACAGCACAGTGAAGGTCACAACAGCACAGTGAAGGTCACAACAGCACAGTGAAGGTCACACCAGCACAGTGAAGGTCACACCAGCACAGTGAAGGTCACACCAGCACAGTGAAGGTCACAACAGCAGAGTGAAGGTCACAACAGGAGAGTGAAGGTCACAACAGGAGAGTGAAGGTCACAACAGGAGAGTGAAGGTCACAACAGGAGAGTGAAGGTCACAACAGGAGAGTGAAGGTCACAACAGGAGAGTGAAGGTCACAACAGCAGAGTGGCGGGGTCAGAAGCTGAGTCTCGACTCCTGCAACCTCAATTAGGTGAGTACACACACACACACACACACACACACACACGCACACACACACACACACACACGCACACACACACACACACACACACAGTGGGACAGAGAACTGGCAGAGAAGCCAGTTAATGAGATGATGGAATATGTAACAACCATGTGCAAGGAGGCTGAGGAGAGGTTTGTACCCAGGGGTAACAGGAATAATGAAAAAGCCAGGATGAGCCCATGGTTCACCCAAAGGTGCAGGGAGGCAAAAACCAAGTGTGCTAGGGAATGGAAGAAATATAGAAGGCAAAGGACCTAGGAGAATAAGGAGAGCAGTCGTAGAGCCAGAAATGAATATGCACAGATAAGAAGGGAGGCCCAACGACAATATGAAAACGACATAGCAGCGAAAGCCAAATCTGACCCGAAGCTGTTATACAGCCACATCAGGAGGAAAACAACAGTCAAGGACCCGGTAATCAGGCTAAGGAAGGAAGGAGGAGAGACAACAAGAAATGACCGTGAAGTATGTGAGGAACTCAACAAGAGATTCAAAGAAGTGTTCACAGAGGAGACAGAAGGGGCTCCAGAAAGACGGAGAGGTGGGGTACACCACCAAGTGCTGGACACAGTACACACAACCGAGAAAGAAGTGAAGAGGCTTTTGAGTGAGCTAGATAACTCAAAGGCAATGGGGCCGGATAACATCTCTCCATGGGTCCTGAGAGAGGGAGCAGAGGCGCTATGTGTACCCCTAACAACAATATTCAATACATCTATCGAAACAGGGAGATTGCCTGAGGCATGGAAGACAGCAAATGTAGTCCCAGTCTTTAAAAAAGGAGTCAGACATGAAGCACTAAACTACAGACCAGTATCACTGATATGTATAGTATGCAAAGTCATGGAGAAGATTATCAGGAGAAGAGTGGTGGAACACCTAGAAAGGAATGATCTCATCAACAGCAGCCAACATGGTTTCAGGGACGGGAAATCCTGTGTCACAAATCTACTGAAGTTCTACGACATGGTGACAGCAGTAAGACAAGAGAGAGAGGGGTGGGTGGATTGCATTTTCTTGGACTGCAAGAAGGCGTTTGACACAGTTCCACACGAGAGATTAGTGCAAAAACTGGAGGACCAAGCAGAGATAACAGGGAAGGCACTACAATGGATCAGGAAATACTTGTCAGGAAGACAGCAGCGAGTCATGGTACGTGGCGAGGTGTCAGAGTGGGCACCTGTGACCAGCGGGGTCCCACAGGGGTCAGTCCTAGGACCAGTAGTGTTTCTGGTATTTGTGAACGACATGACGGAAGGAATAGACTCCGAAGTGTCCCTGTTTGCAGATCACGTTAAGTTGATGAGAAGAATTCATTCTATCGAAGACCAGGCAGAACTACAAAGGGATCTGGACAGGCTGCAGACCTGGTTCAGCAATTGGCTCCTGGAGTTCAACCCCACCAAGTGCAAAGTCATGAAGATTGGGGAATCGCAAAGAAGACCGCAGACGGAATACAGTCTAGGGGGCCAGAGATTACAAACCTCACTCAAGGAAAAAGATCTTGGGGTGAGTATAACACCAGGCACATCTCCTGAAGTGCACATCAACCAAATAACTGCTGCAGTATATGGGCACCTAGCAAACCTCAGAACAGCATTCCGACATCTTAATAAGGAATCGTTCAGGACCCTGTACACCGTGTACGTTAGGCCCATGTTGGAGTATGCGGCACCAGTCTGGAACCCACACCTAGCCAAACACGTAAAGAAACTAGAGAAAGTGCAAAAGTTTGCAACAAGACTAGTCCCAGAACTAAGAGGTATGTCCTACGAGGAGAGGTTAAGTGAAATCAACCTGACGACACTGGAGGACAGGAGAGATAACGGGGACATGATAACGACATACAAAATACTGATAGGAATTGACAAGGTGGACATAGACAGGATGTTCTAGAGATGAGACACAGCAACAAGGGGACACAGTTGGAAGTTGAAGACACAGATGAATCACAGGGATGTTAGGAAGTATTTCTTCAGCCACAGAGTAGTCAGGAAGTGGAATAGTTTGGGAAGCGATGTTGTGGAGGCAGGATCCATACATAGCTTTAAGCAGAGGTATGATAAAGCTCACGGTTCAGGGAGAGTGACCTAGTAGCGACCAGTGAAGAGGCGGGGCCAGGAGCTCGGACTCGACCCCTGCAACCTCAACTAGGTGAGTACAACTAGGTGAGCACATCACACACACACACACACACACACACACACACGATGACAAAAATTACCGAAATAAAAGAGGAAATATTAGACTGTAAATACGCAACTGACACTGTATACGGAGGTACATTAAGATGGTTCAGATGTCTGATATGCTTCAGATTCTTATCATAGGTTTGACTCACAAACATTGTGGAGTTGTGCAGCCGGGATTTCAATCTTGGGGTCTTAAAGCCAGAATTTCAACCTGGAGGTTTAAGCCAGGATTTCAATCTAGGGGTTTAAGCCAGGATTTCAGGGTTGGGCACAATATCCTGAGTCACCTACACAGGTTACCGAGTCACCTACATAGTGCTTTGGAGGGGTTTTTTGATGGTAAATTTCCCCTGCTTCTGTTCGATGGTGTTGGAAGTTCTTGTGTGATTGCAGTCACTAAACGCCGCCTTCTAGTCCTGTTTTCCCAATGTGACTAACACAATCATTGTTCTACTGATGTTTTACACGCGTATTTGTGTTCAAGGACTCGTTGTGTGAAGGCTCTGAGGTGGTGGTGGTAGTGGTAGTGGTGGTTGAAGTAATGGTGGTGGTGTTAGTGGTGGTGGTAAGGACACACTCACAGGATACTGAGAGTCGTGAGACTGAACGTATGAATACTCTCACTTGTCCAGTGTCCTGGTGGTGCTCTCCATGCTTCCCTGTTCTCTGTTGCTCTCTTGTTGTATGTTGTTGTATTGCCTTCATGGTGTTCGGTGTTGCTGTCTTGTTGTCTGCTATACTGTATTCCCAGCAATCCCTATTGTTATCCTGTTTCTCATGTTGCTTTCCTGGTGTTTACTGTTCCATGTTCTCCCTTTGGTTGCTATGTTACTCTCTCCTCTTGTAATCGGTTTTTAGAATAAACAAAACTCAACAGATAATTGCCAAATAGGTTATTAAAAAGGTACCAATATTATCATGTTTAATATTCTACGCCAGTGACACGTTTGTAGGTGCACCGTCATTCTTAATATATGCCATGAAGTGAGAGCCACAGTAATGCCGGGTATGGGGGCCGCAGAGGGATTTCATCACCGGACACTATAATCAGCGACAAGTAAACTAACTTGTTAGGATCCGGGGCGTAGGGGTCAGACCGTAAAAGGTAAACACTTGCAGTGCAGGAAAAACACTCACCCAGTTGTATTCACCGAGTTATTTGTGGGAATCGATAACTCATGCCTGGTCCCGCCTCTTTACTTTAAAAAATGACGAGATAAGAGAGAGATAAGATAAGATTTCGTTCGGATTTTTAACCCCGGAGGGTTAGCCACCCAGGATAACCCAAGAAAGTCAGTGCGTCATCGAGGACTGTCTAACTTATTTCCATTGGGGTCCTTAATATTGTCCCCCAGGATGCGACCCACACCAGTCGACTAACACCCAGGTACCTATTTGCTGCTAGGTGAACAGGACAACAGGTGTAAGGAAACGTGTCGAATGTTTCCACCCGCCGGGAATCGAACCCGGGCCCTCCGTATGTGAAGCGGGAGCTTTAGCCACCAGGCCACCGGGCCACCGGTATTTACCGGTGTCTTATTCAACTTGCTTACTACTCTTAGTGTGAATAAGGATTTTCTAAGGTTCCCATGACTCATTTGTGCTATTAACTTCTACCTATGCCTTCTAGTCCTCATCTGATCTGTAGTCATTTGAGTACCTTGTACGTCGTTACCATATCTTCCCTGGTCCTTCTCGTCTCAAGCTTGCTAAAATAAATTCCTTGACCCCCCTCTCCTTGTAGTTCATTCATCCTTTCACTTTCGGAACCAGGTCAGTTGCAAACCTCCGGATTTTCTCCAGCTTCTGAATGTGTTTATCCCTGGTGTGGACTCCATGTTGGTGCTGCTGAAACAAGTCTGACAAACGTCTTATACAGTGCTCTGGAGGATTCTTTGTTGATGTATCAGAAAGCAATTGTGAATAAAATTTGCTAGCCTAGCGTACGTTGCTGCTGCTGCTCCTGTAATACGGTTTATATGCGCCTCTGGTGATACTCCCTCCTCAAGGAAGGTTCCTTGACGCTGGTGAGGGGCTCTTGATCTAGGGAATTGGATCTGTGCTCCAGTTCCCTGAATTAAGCCTGAATACCTTCCACATCCTTAAGAGAAAACACAATATGTGTCCGGGGCCCAAGACTGTTCAACAGCCTCCCACCAGCCATAAGGGGAATTACCAATAGGCCCCTGGTTGTCATCAAGAGGGAGCTGAACAGATACCTAAAATCAGTGCCGGATCAGCCGGGCTGTGGTTCATACATTGGACTGCGTGCGGCCAGCAGTAACAGCCTAGTTGATCTCCGGAATGCCCTCCAGGTAGACATCCTCCCCGCAGGCGCTGTATAGTCCTCCGGGTTTAGCGCTCCCCTTGATGATAATAGTGATACTCCCGTGTACCCTCTAAGTATACACTCAACACAGACCTTTGAGTTTATCGTTTAATTTTATAATAATCTACGTTTTGTGAAGTAACTACTCTATTTATGTAGTTTCTTCCCTCCCGGTATCTGATCTTCCCTCCCAGTATCTGGTCTTCCCTCCCGGTATCTGATCTTCCCTCCCAGTATCTGGTCTTCCCTCCCAGTATCTGGTCTTCCCTCCCAGTATCTGGTCTTCCCTCCCGGTATCTGATCTTCCCTCCCAGTATCTGGTCTTCCCTCCCAGTATCTGGTCTTCCCTCCCAGTATCTGGTCTTCCCTCCCAGTATCTGGTCTTCCCTCCCAGTATCTGGTCTTCCCTCCCAGTATCTGGTCTTCCCTCCCAGTATCTGGTCTTCCCTCCCAGTATCTGGTCTTCCCTCCCAGTATCTGGTCTTCCCTCCCAGTATCTGGTCTTCCCTCCCAGTATCTGGTCTTCCCTCCCAGTAGCTGGTCTACCCTCCCAGAATCAGGTCTCTCCTCCCAGTATTTGGTCTGACCTCCCAATGTCTGGTCTGACCTCCCACTATCTGGTCTGAATTCTCCGATCTAGGAGAATAAGGACGAGGCTCGCACGTTTTATATTATATAATATAAAACATGCAAAGTCGTCCGTAACACGTGCGCGAGTCACCCCGTAACACGTGCGCGAGCGCCGCCCCGTAACACGTGCGCGAGCGCCGCCCCGTAACACGTGCGTGAGTCACCCGGTAACACGTGCGCGAGCGCCGCCACCAACATCGCCAAACAGAGCGTATATGACAAACACGGGAAGTGACGCTCCGGTCGAGTCATGAGATAGTCAACTGTGGCAGGAAATGCCTCGTGCATACACTATCAACGTGCACACTAGTAATACATTGTTCTGAAAGAACTTAGTCATAGCATGGCTGTGGGTGGGTGGGTGAGGGTGGCGTGTACATGAAGGAGGGCACAAATGAGGAGGTGGGTGGGTGAGGGAGGGTAGCGGCAAGCCACTCCTCTAAGATAATCTTCCCTTAGTCACTTGCTTATGAGAGCCTTTCTTCCCCCCATGCCCGTCCTCCAACGACCTTGAGCAACCATAACATAACCCTTGGCTTGTTCAGCAGCAGCTTCACTACCTTCAACACTGGCTCCTTTATTCTCCAAAATTTATACTCTTAATATTACTCCTCAATTATTTTTCTAGGGTAAACTGTGATAAGCTGCATTTACACTCTCCGCCACCACTACCTCTTGCTCGGGCTTCTTAATCTATTGTATATACTATCCTACAAACCATTAAAACGAGAAAAACGTTATGAAAGATAATTATTTATCGTTGCTTTCGGCGGCTGATGCTCACACCGCGTCCAGAGAAAACGAGATGTTGTGATTATATATCTGTTAAGGGTTCCTGGGATCATTGCCCCCACGGCCCTTGGCTTCTAAATTGGAAAGGAAGTATTGTAAGAAAAAGAACTCGTAAGAGACATACAGGAAATTAAAGATAAGTGTATACTGAATATAATATGTGCTTGCTATCTTGTATGTTCATGAGACAGAAAAAAAGTCCTGTCACAGTAGTACACTCAAGTATAATTAATCCTTTATATACATTTAGGATACAAGAACACAAATAGTTATTTCCTGCTTATATAAACAGAAAAGAGTCGAGTATTGACTTCTAAGATTTCTGCGATGGATTACTTGACAAATTCCCAGAATGTTGTGATTAAGTGACAGCTTCATTCCAGGAAGTATAAAGCCTTAATATCTTTTCCAGGAAATTTCTGTTCACCTGGTAAGTTCCGGTTAACTATATACGAAGCAAAACAAACCAGAAGGTAACAATGTGATGCTATGCAGTCATTTCTTACCCGCGATTTCTAGTGGTTACGAGATATCTAAGAAGAGGATTGTGGTACAATGGCTGCAGGAAAATTACGAGATTTTAGAAGACCTAACTTCCAGGATTTAAGGAAGTGCGTACTGCAGGTGTTAAAACACACCGTGCCGCAGATCTCAGGTTGTTAGGATTATTTTGCGTTATTAAGCACTGCTGTAAAACATGCTATTGCACATCTTCAGATAAATGGAGTAATAGCATTATACATTATTGTTCGCTGCTGATTCATTTATAACAAAAGTCGCAATGCAGTTTCATATGAGTAAAATTATATAACTTTTAAAAATCCTATTCTAGATTCTAGGATACCAGAATCTAGCTCAGAAAGTTTTTGGAACGTTTCAGAATTGTACAATAAGCTCTAGGGTGTTAATGGGCGTTTGAAAACCCCGAATGTCACAAGCGATTCATGGCAGTGCGTTCACTGATCACTAGTGATTCATGGCAGTGCATTCACTGATCAGGCGGCAGACTTGCACTCGCTAGCAGCACTAGCGTCCAACTAGCGAAGTATAGCACAGCATATTGTGTTGCTCTTGTGGAAGTCATTATATACTGCTGCTGTGAGGTCTTCACAGCCAGCTTGAGTACAGGCGGACAACAAAGTACACATACACAAGATGAACAGCCAGATATATTCCTCACAGCTCACCCCACCGTTCTCTCCCTCCCTTCCCTCCTCCCCCTTCCCCTCTCTCTTTCTCTCTCTCTTTTACGCAAGGTTTGACAAGGTTAGCTTTATTGACAAGCTATTTACAGGTTAAGGATTCCTAACTTTATTGACAAGCTAAGAGCTGTTACCTACATCAGCTCATTTGAAAGCATTTTTATTGTTACGAGACATACAAGTAGGGAACAGGATGAAGTTGGAGCCATCTGTGTGCCAGCATTTTCATTTGATTAACTGACTTTATCTCGTTGACCTCATAATGCCGTACGGATGTGTTCCAGACTCGAGCCATCCTGGGGATAAATGATCTCAGATGAAGTGATGTTCTGGAGAAGGGTATAGCCAGAGTGAAGTTGCTGCTTTCTGTTCGTCTTGTGGTATATAAGCTTGCTTCACGCTGTCCTCGAAGTGGATCAAAGTGTGGTACTTTGACAATATTGGCCTTGTACATAATAGTAAGGCCACCCACATCCTTCCTGTGTTGAAGGCTCTGCTGAAATGACAAATCTATCCAGGATTGGTCCAGGCGAGAGGTAAGACGTCTTGCTCTATTCTCTAGTAGGTCAAGCAGTCGCAGATGAGAGGGGGGGGGGGGCAGACAAACCAAGAAAGTGGGGCATACTCAAGGTGTGAGCGTACTTGTGCCTCGTACAGAATTTTGCAACCCCTACTGTCAAGCAGATGCGAGATACGTGCTGTAAGCTTCCTGGCTGCCTTGTTTGCAAGATTTACAACGTGGTTCTTCATGGTCAGTTTGTAGTCAAATTTCACCCCAAGGATATAAACTGCTTCCCCGGGTGCCAACATCCTCCCATTCATCCTTACCACTACACCGGCATTACCATCATGGTGCCTAGAGACCATCATCATTTGTGTTTTCTCAGGTGCAAATGTTGCTTACCATCTATTTCCTCAAGCTGATATAGTTCTTAGCTGGTGGCATTTCTTCTCTCGGACAAATGAATGTCAGTGTACAGTCGTCTGCATATGCATGGGATTCTGGGATGAGGTGAAGAAGGTCATTGGAGTAGACATTCCATAACAATGGTCCCAGCACGCTTCCTTGTGAAACACTTGCCCCAATAGGATGTCTTGCTGATTCCGTTCCATTGAGAACTACCCTTCGAGATCTACCATGAAGGTAATCCTTGAGGAGACATAGCGTAGTCGTAGGGAGGTCACGTCCCTCTCAAATCCAGCCATTCTCACTAGTAGAAGTTGTCCAAGTTGTTTTATTCTGTACCAAGATACCATTGTGTTGCAGTGAATATTACTCGACTGAAGAAGCCTACTACTGTGTAGGCGAAACGTTTCGAAATAAAGCTATCTAACTGTTGTATATGTGTCTTGCCTAACAACTTGTCGGTATATTATACCATTTTAATATTCACTTTTCAGACACTGCAACACAATGGTATCTTGGTACAGAACAGAAAACAACTTGGACAACTTCTACTAGTGAGAATGGCTGGATTTGAGAGGGACGTGACCTCCCAACGACTACATTCTTACCTCTATTAGTGGCCTACATCTCACCTCCTGGTGGTACATAAGGCTCCATCCTGTTACTTCAACTCCATATTGTTTACTCTTCACCAGACTGAGGGACTGACCACCTCAAAACTTCAAGGGTGATGAATTGATTACATCGTCTTCAAATCTCTTCTGCTTCTATCAACTTTTCTGTACTCGACTGAAGAAGCCTACTGTGTAGGCGAAACGTTTCGAAATAAAGCTACCTAACTGTTGCATATGTGTCTTACCTAACAACCTGTCGGTATTGTATACCATTTTAATAATCACATCTCAGCAATCTTGGGCTCAACTTGTCTGGGCCCACAGCCTTTTCTTGGTCAAGCGATTTAAGAAGGAAATGCACCTCCTCCTGCCTTATTGTCACCACTGACAGTTTTGACACAGTTCTCACAGCTAGCCAAGGAGGGTCCCTTGCTGGATCAGGAACTTGCATTTTGGTAGCAAAGTGTTCGGCAAAGAGGTCCGCCTTCTTTTGACTACTTGTAGAGGTGGTCCCATCCTGTCGATATAGAGGTGGAATGAGTTCATCAGGCAGATAACCTTGTCTGTCCTTGACCAGGGACCACCAAGTTTTGGAGCCTACTCTACCTAATGCTAGCGTTCTTTTTGTGTCCACTTCCCATTTAGTGATGGCCCACTTTTGAACGTCACCCATATGCCTACAGGCTTGCCTGTGTAAGTTCCTGTCATAGGTGGTAGGATGTCTCTTATACCTTCGCCATGCCTTATACTTAGCAGCAGCAGCCTCTCTATAACGAAAGCCAAACCAAGGCTGACCTGTAGGCTTCGTCACATATTGCCGGTGAGGAATGTGTTCGTGTTGTAGATTAAGGATGTATCCAGTGAAGGCTTTCACTTGGTTGTCAACATCCCCTTGGAGAAGAGCATTCCAATCGGTGGTGGAGAGCTCATAGCAAAGGGCTTTCCATTTACCCCCCCCTCTCTCTCTCTCTCTCTCTCTCTCTCTCTCTCTCTCTCTCTCTCTCTCTCTCTCTCTCTCTCTCTCTCTCTCTCTCTCTCTCTCTCTCTCTCTCTCTCTCTCTCTCTCTCTCTCTCTCTCTCTCTCTCTCTCTCTCTCTCTCTCTCTCTCTCTCGCTAGCTCTGTCTCTCTTTCTCTCTCTCTCTCTCTCTCTCTCTCTCTCTCTCTCTCTCTCTCTCTCTCTCTCTCTCTCTCTCTCTCTCTCTCTCTCTATCTATCTATCTATCTATCTATCTATTTCTCCTTGTTTATCTCCTGTCAACACCTAAGTGTGTTCATCGAGTCTTTCCACTTCCTCGTAATACTATAAGAGAGAGAGAGAACAGTAAGATATGAATGAGGATGTAACAAGGTGTAAATGGTAAGAAGAGTGAAATGGGAGTTAAAAGATGTAAATGAGAATCGAAAAGTAAGAGAGAAACTGGTAGGAATGAATGAGACGTAGCAAGGTGTCAAGGTGTAAATAGGACATAGGTTAGTGTAAATGGAGAAGTGGAAACACTTTCTAATATTTTCATCATACTGAGCACATGATGATGGTGGGTATATGTGTACCTATTTGTGAGTACCTGCTTCCAGTTACAGGGGCAAAGCTACGGTCGTAGTGTCCACTCAGAACAGAAAGAAATTTATCAATGGACGCACAAAAAGAATATACCTGAGTATAATAGTGTCACCACTTATATCCTTAGATTGCTGCAGCAGTGAGGAGGTTGAAGACACTGCAAATGTTGTCTGACATCAATATCTTTTGTATATTTTCTTCGGAGTTTGAGGACTGAAGAATTCAGAAGACGGTGTGATGGCATGCAAGGTATGATTCTCAGAGGGCAGAGATGATGATGAATATGTTAAGATAATTTGGATATTTAGAAAGGACTGACAAGACAGGTTGACCATGAGGGTGTGTAAATCTAGGGTGAGTGGAAGGAGTAAGGGAAGTCCGGGAAGGACTGAAGGACTGGTGTCATCAGCAAGTTTGCCGATGACACCAAAATAGGCCGTCGAATTCATTCTGACGAGGACATTCGAGCGCTCCAGGAAGATTTGAATAAACTGATGCAGTGGTCGGAGAAGTGGCAGATGCAAAGTTCTAAATGTTGGACAGGACAATAACCATGCCACATATAAACTAAATAATGTAAATCTTAATATTACGGATTGCGAAAAAGATTTAGAAGTTTTGGTTAGCAGTAATCTGAAACCAAGACAACAGTGCATAAGTGTTCGCAATAAAGCTAATAGAATCCTTGGCTTCATATCAAGAAGCATAAATAATAGGAGTCCTCAGGTTGTTCAACTCTATACATCCTTGGTTAGGCCTCATTTAGATTATGCTGCACAGTTTTGGTCACCGTATTACAGAATGGATATAAATGCTCTGGAAAATGTACAAAGGAGGATGACAAAGTTGATCCCATGTATCAGAAACCTTCCCTATGAGGATAGACTAAGGGCCCTGAATCTGCACTCTCTAGAAAGACGTAGAATTAGGGGGGATATGATTGAGGTGTATAAATGGAAGACAGGAATAAATAAAGGTGATGTAAATAGTGTGCTGAAAATATCTAGCCTAGACAGGACTCGCAGCAATGGTTTTAAGTTGGAAAAATTCAGATTCAGGAAGGATATAGGAAAGTACTGGTTTGGTAATGGAGTTGTGGATGAGTGGAACAAACTCCCAAGTACAGTTATAGAGGCCAGAACGTTGTGTAGCTTTAAAAATAGGTTGGATAAATACATGAGTGGATGTGGGTGGGTGTGAGTTGGATCTGATAGCTTGTGCTACCAGGTCGGTTGCCGTGTTCCTCCCTTAAGTCAATGTGACCTGACCTGACTAGGTTGGGTGCATTGGCTTAAGCCGGTAGGAGACTTGGACCTGCCTCGCATGGGCCAGTAGGCCTGCTGCAGTGTTCCTTCGTTCTTATGTTCTTATGTATTAGATCGGATTGAGTGCAGAGAGAATTCTTTTTGTTACGTACTGTTGGAGTGTGAGCAGAATAATATTTATGAAGGGATTAAAAAACTGGTAAGCCGGACTTCATTTCTGGAGACGGAAAGTACAGTGCCTGAACCCTGAAAGATGGGTAGGAGATTGTGCTTCGGAAGTTACCTGGAGTCTACCTAGAGGGTATTCCGCAGATCAACGCCCCAGCGGCCCGGTCCACAACCAGGCCTCCCGGTGGATGAGGGCCTGATCAACTAGGCTGTTACTGCTAGCCGCACGTAGTCCAACGTACGAACCACAGCCCGGCTGATCCGGCACCGACTTTAAGTATATGTCCAGCTCTCTCTTGAAGGCAGCCAGGGGACTATTGGTAATTCCCCTTATGCATGGTGGGCGGTTGTTGAGCAGTCGTGGGCCCCGGACACTTATGGTGTTTTTTCTTAGTGTACCAATGGCGCTCCTACTTTTCATTGGGGGTATTTTGTATCGCCTGCCCAGTCTTTTACTTTCGTAGGGAGTGATTTCTGTGTGCAGATTCGGGACCATTCCTTCTAGGATTTTCCAAGTGTAGATTATGATATATCTCTCTCTCCTGAGTTCCAGTGAGTACAAGTCAAGTGCTTCAAATGCAATGTCCACGGCACATTTCAGACAATTGTTTCCTTTTTAGGATCATTTTGCAGTGGCGGAAAATGACTGATATCGTAGAAAAATCAGTGACTATAGATCTTACCATTATCTTGTATTCCTTTACATCGTTACATTATTCTTTTAGTAAAAATATTGACTATCTTGTCGGCACCGTTTTTCCCCCTCATTTTACAATTGTGATCTTTTGTTTTCTCTGTTGATGGTAAGATTTTTTCTGTATATTCGTATACTTTTATAATCCTCTTTATAGTTAACCCACCGCACGGAGGATCGAACCCAGAGCAAGCCGGTCCTTAAACTACCAGGACAGTTTTCCTTCTATCAGTATACGAAGCATGTTACATGCCATCAACATTTCTTCGTAACAAATATTTGTTAGATTTGGGATCGATTTTGTTGCTCGTCTCATAACAGTGTTAATTTTTCATTTGGTTGTACGTGAGCACCATCCCTCTACTGTATACTGAAATTTGTTCTAGCATTTCATCATGTATATATATATGTATATATATATATATATATATATATATATATATATATATATATATATATATATATATATATATATATATATATATATATATATATATATATATATGTCGTGCCGAATAGGCAGAACTTGCGATCTTGGCTTAAATAGCAACGCTCATCTTGCCATATAGGACAAGTGAAAATTTGTGTATGCAATAATTTCGCCAAAATCATTCTGAACCTAACGAAAAAAATATATTTCACTAAGATTGTTTAGTATTAAATTATTGTAAACAAATCTAAAATATATTTAGTTGGGTTAGGTTAAAATAAATTGTTCTTGTTATAATAAGGTTAGGTAAGTTTTCTAAGATTCTTTTGGTGCAAAATTATAATTTTTTACATCAACATTAATGAAAAAAATATATCTTTAAACGTATAAGAGAAAATTTTAGAAAGGACTTAATTTTAAATGAGTTCTTGCTAATTGACCAGTTTTATATATTCGGCACGACATATATATATATATATATATATATATATATATATATATATATATATATATATATATATATATATATATATATATATATATATATATATATATATATATATATATATATATATATATATATATATATATATATATATATATATATATATAGGGACTATACATAGCTTTAAGACGAGGTAGTGCATCTGTTCACGATTTCATTTGTATGGTCCTCAGATGACAAACTTTTGAGAATGACTCCTAGATTTCTCTCTCTTTCTCTGATGCTTTTGCTATTTTATTACACTAATCTTAGTATGTGTTGTTAGCACTTTCTCACATGCCCATTACATGATACTTCTCTACATTAAATTCCATTAATCATCATTCTATTTATCAAAAATTTCTTGAAGGAATTTAGTCATTTTATTGCATTTTTGCATAATCTGCAAAAATATTAATATAGTTTTTCTTTTAGCCTATCATTTATATAAATTAAAAAAAAAATATCGAATCAAGCATGGATCTTGTTGCATCCTGCTGGCGTCAGGGGTCGAGTCACAGCTCCTGGTGTGTGTGTGTGTGTGAAGGATGTGAGAGTGGGTATGGAATGACAGAGGGAAAGGGAGTACTGAAAGGAGCTGTGGTGATGAGATAATGGTGACGGAGGTGGGGGGTGACAAGGGGTCAGGAGAGGTGATTGAGAGTGAGGGCAGGAGTGAAGTGCCCAGTACACACACACACACACACACACACACACACACACACACACACACACACACACACACACACACACACACACACACACACACACTCACACACACACACACACACACACACACACACACACACACACACACACACACACACATACAGTTAACACGTCACAGAGACACTGATTGGGAAAACTGGGACCCGCATGGGAGGCCAGGCCAGAAACATGGAGCGCTAAACTAGTGGGAGCGGCAGTGGTAAGCTTTATGATGCAACTTCTGAAGGAAGCTACAAGAATGGGTGGAACTGCACGAGTATCACCCATGGTGTGAGAATGGGTTACATATTCAACCTGAACGAATCAAATAAAACGACAAATTAACTTTATGGAGTAATACTAGGTACAATTGATCACACAATGCAAAGCTTTGATTATCTAGAAGCTGGACAGAAAAAAATGGAAAGCGAGACAAAAGGCAGACTATAGAAAAGGAGACTATGAAGGAACAAAAAGATTCCTGAGAGAAGTGCATTGGAACAGGTAAATGGAAGGCAAGACAGCCCAACAGATGATGACGCCAACAAGGTGTGAAGCCCAAGAAAGATTCTTATCAGATTTTAAAATAGATTTGGCGCTTGCAAGTGAGTTAAGGAAAGGATTACTACTGATGAGCTTCTTGGGAAGGGCTTGCAGTTATGTGATATTAAATGAACACAACTTCCAAGGAGGGGCGAAATGCTCTTACTGTCTACAGCGATACAGTTCGTGCAGGTTGTACAACTTAAATAACTGCATGTTGTCACACCCCATTTAGATCTATGTATATTTACTACTAGACATTTAGTAAGACTTGTAGTTGCAGTGTCTGGTTCATTTCTTAACATTCTAATATCCAGCACAGTGTTAATTTCAATAATCTTATCACTGATACTAGGAACACCAGACTCCTTCCTCATACTAAAAACCTTGGTAAATTTAGATCAGCCGAGAATAATTCTAAGAGCTTCATTGTGCATAAGCTCCAAGAGCCTGAGCATAATCATTTAAGGTTCTAATATAGGCTATGTACATCATTCTCACCATTCTCACATTAGCACCATACTTGGGGTTGTAGACAGTTACAGCTCTAAGAACATTTAGCCTATCTTTGCAGTTCTTAGTTGTGGTATGTTGGATTTATTGAGGGTTACTTCTGCACCAAGATATCTGTAAGATTTGAGAAAGAGCTAGTGTTCAACCAGGATTGCAGGGAAGCCAAATCTCTTTTTATCTATACCTCAAATATCTTCAATGACCAGACGATCTTTAAGAGAGAGAACAACAGAGAGACAAAACTCAGTATCTAAGAGAGAGAGAGAGAGAGAAGAGAAAAAGAGAAAAGTTTTCCATCTTTTAGCACATTTTTTTCTGGCCTCTTGCTCTGTATTTCTAGTCCACACTTTTTCTATTTGCAGGGAAGCCAAAGCAAATAGAAAAAGTGTGGACTAGAAATATAGAGCGAGAAGCCAGAAAAAAAAGGTGCTAAAAGATGGAACGAGTGTGCATGGGCACGAAGGAAAGTTTAGACACAATATGAAAATTATGTAACAGGAATAATAAACAGGCAGCTGGAGGATAAATACTTGAGAAAGAGCAGGAAGAGGAATAAGCATGATGGAGGAGAAGTATGGAAAACGTCATTCAAGTTGGAGACGGAATACATACCAGGATTGGAGACTAAGTAGACATGTGGAGTCCCATACAAGTCCACGAAGAATACCGTAGTTTTCACTAATTAAAAAGCTAGAGATTAAAAAATGCATTAGGTTTTTCAGGAAAATTAAGGAAGGATGTAAGATGAGGGATAAAGCAAAAGTAAGGGTTAATTCAAAACTAAATTTGCTCACACAGTAAAACAAATCATTTCCTACGACTCCATAGACCCTGACTCTCACCGTGCACACGACCACAGTCTATAGACAGATAACACAACATCCACAAGTCTCTCTCCCTTTCCTTCCACTATGTAGCTGTCATTTAAACTTATAACCCTACTTTTTAAAGGGGTGGACCGCTAAGCCAGCGGAAGGCCTCGGTCAGATGACCAAAAGCTATAGCGGCGGGTCATCATATGACTAAAACCCGCGTCAGGAAACACTTGTCTTGTTTTCTGACAAACCTTACCTAACCCTATCATTTAGAATAGGGTAACAGCACAGTGATAATGTATCTAATATTGCTTAAAATAAAAATCATATATCCCCGTCACTGACAATTTATGCTGTCAGACTCATTAACTCCAACCACAATTTCCCACTTATACAAAAAGTATACCCGCCCTAACACCACCACGTTAACTCATATAATATTAATTGTAGCTCCTGCTGGAACAATAACTATGAGGCTCTTATAGCTACAGAAACTACAGTGCAATACTTGTTACTCTCATCACTGTGCTGAAGCTTCTCACCTCAGTGACACATTATCTGATGCAAGGAACCTTTCCCATGGAATATGACAATGTAACTTTCTTATAGAATAAGGTAGCAGTGCGCCAGCTAATATACACATTTTTTTTGTAAACAAGGTTTTGAAAGGATTCTCTCCCACTCACGCAAGCACACACGCACACATGTACTAACGCAAACGCTTGCGCGCGCACGCAAACACAAACACACACACACACACACACACACACACACACACACACACACACACACACACACACACACACACACACACACACACACACACACACACACACACACACATACACAAATGCAAAGTCATGAAGATTGGGGAAGGGCAAACAAGACCGCAGACACAATATAGTTTAGATGGCCAAAGACTGCAAACCTCACTCAAGGAAAAAGATCTGGGGGTGAGTATAACACCGAGCATATCTCCTGAGGCGCACATCAATCAGATAACTGCTGCAGCATACGGGCGCCTGGCAAACCTACGGATAGCGTAGCGTATACCATTTACGTTAGGCCCATACTGGAGTATGCAGCACCAGTTTGGAACCCACACCTAGTCAAGCACGTCAAGAAATTAGAGAAAGTGCAAAGGTTTGCAACAAGACTAGTCCCAGAGCTACGGGAATTGTCCTACGAAGAAAGGTTGAGGGAAATCGGCCTGACGACACTAGAGGACAGGAGGGTCAGGGGAGACATTATAACGACATATAAAATACTGCGCGGAATAGACAAGGTGGACAAAGACGGGATGTTCCAGAGATGGGACACAGACACAAGAGGTCACAATTGGAAGTTGAAGACTCAGATGAATCAAAGGGATGTTAGGAAGTATTTCTTCAGTCATAGAGTAGTCAGGCCGTGGAATAGCCTAGAAAGTGACGTAGTGGAGGCGGGAACCATACATAGTTTTAAGGCGAGGTATGAAAGAGCTCATGGGGCAGGGAGAGAGAGGACCTAGTAGCAATCAGCGAAGAGGCGGGGCCAGGAGCTGTGAATCGACCCCTGCAACCACAAATAGGTGAGTACAAATAGGTGAGTACACACACACACACACACACACAGATAAGGAGCGAGGCGCAGCGGCAGTATGAAAATGACATAGCATCGAAAGTCAAGTCTGACCCGAAACTACAGCCACATCAGGAGGAAGACAACAGTCAAGGACCAGGTAATCAGGCTGAGGAAAGAAGGTGGGGAGCACACAAAAAACGACCAGGAGGTATGTAAGGATCTCAATATGAGATTTCAGGAAGTATTTACAGTGGAGGCTGAAGGGACAATGGGAAGTCAAAACAGTGGGGTCCATCAACAAGGGATATACCAACAAGTGTTGGATGAATTACACACAACTGAGGAGGAGGTGGAGAAGCTCCTAAGTGACCTTGATACCTCAAAGGCGGTGGGACCAGACAACATCTCTCCGTGGGTCCTTAGAGAGGGAGCAGAGACACTATGTGTGCCACTAACTAAAATCTTCAACACTTCCCTTGAAACTGGGCAACTACCTGAAGTATGGAAGAAGGCAAATGTAGTCCCCATCTTTAAGAAGGGAGACAGAAATGAAGCACTAAATTATAGACCAGTGTCACTGACGTGTATAGTATGCAAAGTCTTGGAAAAGATTATCAGGAGGAGAGTGGTGGAGCACCTGGAGTGGAACAAGATTATAAACGACAGCCAGCACGGATTCATGGAAGGCAAATCCTGTGTCACAAACCTACTAGAGTTTTATGACACGGTAACTGAAGTAAGAAATGAGAGGGAGGGGTGGGTTGATTGCATTTTCTTGGACTGCAAGAAGGCCTTCGACACAGTTCCTCACAAGAGATTAGTACAGAAGCAAGAGGAACAGGCACGTATAACAGGAAGGGCACTGCAATGGATCAGAGAATATCTAACAGGGAGGCAACAGCGAGTCACGGTCCGTGGTGAGGTATCACAGTGGGCGCCGGTGACGAGCGGGTTCCCACAGGGGTCAGTCCTGGGACCAGTGCTATTTTTGGTATATGTGAACGACATGGCGGAAGGGATGGACTCAGAAGTGTCCCTGTTTGCAGATGACGTGAAGTTAATGAGGAGAAATAAATCAGACGCAGACCAGACAGGTCTACAAAGAGACCTGGACAGGCTGGATGCGTGGTCCAGAAACTGGCTCCTAGAATTTAACCCCGCCAAATGCAAAGCCACGAAGATCGGAATAGGGCAAAGAAGACCGCAGACAGAGTATAGGCTAGGAGGCCAAAGGCTGCAAACCTCACTCAAAGAGAAAGACCTAGGAGTGAGTATAATACCGAGTACATCGCCAGAAGCACACATTAACCAGATAACTGCTGCAGCATATGGGCGCTTAGCAAACCTGAGAATAGCGTTCCGGTACCTCAATAAGGAATCGCTCAAGACTTTATACACTGTGTACGTCAGGCCCATACTGGAGTACGTAGCACCAGTTTGGAACCCACACCTGGTCAAGCACGTCAAGAAGTTAGAGAAAGTACAAAGGTTTACAACAAGGCTAGTCCCAGAGCTCAGGAGAATGTCGTACGAGGGAAGGTTGAGAGAAATTGGACTGACGACAATGGAGGACAGAAGGGTCAGGGGAGACATGATAACGACATACAAGATACTGCGGGGAATAGACAAGGTGGACAGAGATAGGATGTTCCAGAGAGGGGACACAGAAACAAGGGGTCACAACTGGAAGCTGAAGACTCAGACGAGTCACAGGGACGTTAGGAAGTACTTCTTCAGTCATAGAGTCGTCAGGAAGTGGAATAGCCTAGCTAGTGAAGTAGTGGAGGCGGGAACCATACATAGTTTTAAGAAGAGGTATGACAAAGCTCAGGAAGCAGAGAGGGAGAGGACCTAGTAGCGATCAGTGAAGAGGCGGGGCCAGGAGCTGAGTCTCGACCCCTGCAACCACAATTAGGAGAGTACAATTAGGCGAGTACACACACACACACACACACACACACACACACACACACACACACACACACACACACACACACACACACACACACACACACACACACACACACACACACACACACACACACACACACACACACACACACACACACACACACACACACACACATGACGTGAAGTTGATGAGAAGAATTCACTCGATCGAAGACCAGGTAGAACTACAAAGGGATCTGGACAGGCTGCAGACCTGGTCCAGCAATTGGCTCCTGGAGTTCAATCCCACCAAGTGCAAAGTCATGAAGATTGAGGAAGGGCAAAGAAGACCGCAGACGGAGTACAGTCTAGGGGGCCAGAGACTACAAACCTCACTCAAGGAAAAATATCTTGGGGTGAGTATAACACCAGGCACATCTCCTGAAGCGCACATCAATCAAATAACTGCTGCAGCATATGGGCGCCTAGCAAACCTCAGAACAGCATTCCGACACCTTAATAAGGAATCGTTCAGGACCCTGTACACCGTGTACGTTAGGCCCATATTGGAGTATGCGGCACCAGTTTGGAACCCACACCTAGCCAAGCACGTAAAGAAACTAGAGAAAGTGCAAAGGTTTGCAACAAGACTAGTCTCAGAGCTAAGAGGTATGTCCTACGAGGAGAGGTTAAGGGAAATCAACCTGACGACACTGGAGGACAGGAGAGATAGGGGGGACATGATAACGACATACAAAATACTGAGAGGAATTGACAAGGTGGACAAAGACAGGATGTTCCAGAGATTGGACACAGTAACAAGGGGACACAGTTGGAAGTTGAAGACACAGATGAATCACAGGGATGTTAGGAAGTATTTCTTCAGCCACAGAGTAGTCAGTAAGTGGAACAGTTTGGGAAGTGATGTAGTGGAGGCAGGATCCATACATAGCTTTAAGCAGAGGTATGATAAAGCTCACGGTTCAGAGAGAGTGACCTAGTAGCGACCAGTGAAGAGGCGGGGCCAGGAGCTCGGATTCGACCCCCGCAACCTCAACTAGGTGAGTACACACACACACACACACAGAAGATTGGGGATGGACAAAGAAGACCGCAGACGGAGTACAGTCTAGAGGGCCAGAGACTACAAATATCACTCAAGGAAAAAGATCTTGCGCCTGGCAAACCTCAGAACAGCATTCCGACATCTTAATAAGGAATCGTTCAGGACCCTGTACACCGTGTACGTTAGGCCCATATTGGAGTATGCGGCACCAGTTTGGAACCCACACCTAGCCAAGCGTGTAAAGAAACTAGAGAAAGTGCAAAGGTTTGCAACAAGACTAGTCCCAGAGTTAAGAGGTATGTCCTATGAGGAGAGGTTAAGGGAAATCAACCTGACGACACTGGAGGACAGGAGAGATAGGGGGGACATGATAACGACTTACAAAATACTGAGAGGAATTGACAAGGTGGACAAAGACAGGATGTTCCAGAGACAGGACACAGCAACACGGGGACACAGTTGGAAGCTGAAGACACAGATGAATCAAAGGGATGTTAGGAAGTATTTCTTCAGCCACAGAGTAGTCAGGAAGTGGAATAGTTTGGGAAGCGATGTAGTGGAGGCAGGATCCATACATAGCTTTAAGCAGAGGTACGATAAAGCTCATGGTTCAGGGAGAGTGACCTAGTAGCGACCAGTGAAGAGGTGGGGCCAGGAGCTTGGACTCGACCCCTGCAACCTCAACTAGGTGAGTACAACTAGGTGAGTACACATACAAACATACACATACACACACACACACACTCGTGGAGGAGTTACGCGGTTTGAGCTCGTGTTTTGGTGGTAATTTCTGACTGTGCCATAAGGAATAGAGTGTGGGATATAGGCGTGTGCACGCATAAGAGTGCAGATAATCACTTAAGCCCCGAAAAAAGGAAATATATGTGATCACAGAAAAGAAAACAAAGGAAATAGTGGCTGAGTGTTTAGTGGGGGCCGTTGGAAGGGTGAACGGTTGTGTCAGGCCTAAATAGTGTTGCCATAATAAAGCAGTGGGGTATTTGAAGAATAAGTGCGACTCAAGACCAGGGAGATAAGAGATATGTATAGATGTGTCAGTAAATACACTGAGTGAAAAAATTAGAAGAGCTAGAGACTATAGTGCATACAGGAAGTTCGTGGAAAAATTAGTGAGAAGCATCAAACTTCTTCAACTTCTGGGACAGGACAGACCCGCAACGTTACTCCACTGCCAGCCGCAAGTAATATTCACCTAGTTTGAGTTGCATGGGGTCAATAGTACCTGTCTCTAGCTGGAATTGGGGGTCACTCTCCTCGAGCTATCAGAATTAGAATAAGCAGCATTTACTGGCATTTAATAGAATTTAGAGGTAGGGGCATATAGGCGAAGCCTAGTGTATTTATTTTTGAACATAATTTTTAACGCATAAGACAGTACAGTGGGAACCAAGAGATCGGGTACATATGCAATACATATGTAGTACATACATGGGAAATAAGGACTGTTTACATAAACATGCACACACACTAGATGAGAACAGGCTCTGCTGTTAGGCACTTGAATAACTGTAGCGCACACACACACACACACACACACACACACACACATACACACACACACACACACACACACACACACACACACACACACACACACACACACACACACACACACACACACACACACACCCACACCCACACACACACACACATACAGACCCACACACACACACATATAAAGGATTTTACACCTTCCTGTGAAGTGACCCTATAACCCTTCCTTCCCCCCATCTCTCTCCCTCTCCTCTCCTCTCTCTTCCTCTCTCTCATCTTCTCTCTCTCCCTCTCTCTCCCTCTCTCTCTTCCTTTCACTCTTACTCTCTCTCTTCCTCTCTCTCTCTCTCTCCCTCTCTCTTCCTCTCTCTCTTCCTCTCACTCTTTCTCTCTCTCTTCCTCTCTCTCCCTCTCTCTTCCTCTCTTCCTCTCTCTCTTCCTCTTCTCTCTCTCTCTCTCTCTTCCCTTGTCACTCCCCCCTTCTCTCTTACCTTTTCCCTCTCTCTCATTTTCTCTCCCTTTTTCCCTTCTTTTCCCCTCCTTCTAGGCTCCCCTTCTCTCTCTTTCTCCCTCTCTCTCACTCTCTCCCCCTTTTTTCTTTTTCTCTTTCTCTCTCTCTTTCACTAAAAAAAAAAATGGTTGGGACTCACAGGAATCAGGGATCAGATGACAATGGTACTGGTAGGGAGGAATGGATGGAGGAACAGTGGAAAAAGATAAAGCAAGAATGGGAGAGAAAATTAGGAGAGCTTTCTGAAAAAATGGAGAAAGAGCTCTCTGTGAAATGGGAAAAGAGGTTGGAGAAGGAGATGAAGAATTGGGAGGCACAAGTCGAAACTGCAGTAGCCAGGGTAAAGGTCCTAGAATTTGAGGTAAACAGGCTGAAGCAAGTCTCAGGGGTAGTGACCAGAGAAGACACTCCATATGAAGCTGAGAGGCTGAACAGAAAGGAAGGAGATATGAATTATGCTAAGGTCATATCAGCCTGCAAAGAAGGGCCAGGGAGTGGAAGGGAAGAGCAGATGGGTGCAGATGGAGAGGGAGATAGGTCGAATGCTGAGGCACAACCATGCTACCAAGAGCCACTGGAAAAATCAAGGGAGAAAATGGCCACATACAGACAGGAACCAGAGTCACAGAGGGAGAGGCAATGGGAGGAGGGAAGGGCAAAATCAGTGATTATCCATGGGCTTTGGGAGAGAGAGGAAAGGACACACACTGAAAGACGGCAGGAAGAAAGAAAGGAGATTGAGAAAATCATCACGAAAATAGGGGGAGAAGACATGGATGAGATTGTAAATTTTCAGAGAATAGGGGGGTACTTGAAGGGGAGAAACCGACCGATCAAGCTGATTCTCAGGACAGAAACAGTGCGGAACAGGATCCTCCAAGAGAAACCACGGTTGAAAAGCTCGGAAGAGTACAAGAAGGTGTTCCTAGACAGAGACAGAACACAAACAGAGAGACAGCAACTGAGGGAGAGGACAAAAAAGCAAAAGGAGCTAGGAAAGGAGACAAGGATGGAACCAGTAGAGGTCAGTCAGAGCAGAACAGAGCAGCAAGGGCAAGCACACACACAACTATCCTCAGAACCCCACAACCTATTACACCATCCCAACACACAATACAATCCATACCCACAGCTTCCACCCAACCCCCAACCATAGAATCCCACAGTATGCTACCAGGTCTCCCACCCCCACAGGCCCCCCAAACCACAGTGTTTGAAAGGAAACTGAAGGTATGGTACATAAACGCTGATGGAATAACAAACAAGTGGGAGGAGTGGCACGAAAGAGTCAAAGAGGCATCACCAGACATCATAGCAATCACAGAAACCAAGCTTACAGGTATGATAACAGATGCCATATTTCCAGTAGGATACCAGATCCTGAGAAAAGACAGAATGAACAGGGGGGGGTGGAGGAGTGGCATTGCTGATCAAACATCGATGGAATTTTGATGAGCTGGAGAGAGGAGACAGCGGAGAAGAAAGTGATTACATAGCGGGAACGCTTCACTCTGGTGGTCCCAAGGTGATAATTGCAGTGATGTATAACCCACCACAGAACAGCAGGAGGCCAAGGCAAGAGTATGACGAGAGCAATAGAGCGATGGTTGACACACTGGCTGCAGTGGCCAGAAGAGCTCATGCATGCAGGGCAAAGCTCCTGATCATGGGCGACTTTAACCACAAGGAGATCGAATGGGAGAACTTGGAGCCACATGGGGGCCAAGATACATGGAGGGCTAAGATGATGGAGGTGGTACTGGAAAACTTCATGTACCAACACGTAAGGGACACTACAAGAGACAGAGGAGAGGATGAACCAGCAAGACTGGACTTAGTATTCACCTTGAGTAGTGCAGATATTGAGGACATCACATATGAAAGACCCCTTGGGGCCAGCGATCATGTGGTTTTGAGCTTCGAATACAGAGTAGAGCTACAAGTGGAGAGGGAAGCAGGAAGGCCAGGACAAATGAAACCAAACTACAGGAAAGGGGACTACACAGGAATGAGGAACTTCCTGAATGAGGTTCAGTGGGACAGAGAACTGGCAGGGAAGCCAGTTAATGAGATGATGGAATATGTAGCAACAATGTGCAAGGAGGCTGAGGAGAGGTTTGTACCCAAGGGTAACAGGAATAATGAAAAACCAGGATGAGCCCATGGTTCACCCAAAGATGCAAGGAGGCAAAAACCAAGTGTGCTAGGGAATGGAAGAAATATAGAAGGCAAAGGACCCAGGAGAATAAGGAGAGCAGTCGTAGAGCCAGAAACGAATATGCACAGATAAGAAGGGAGGCCCAACGTCAATATGAAAACGACATAGCAGCAAAAGCCAAATCTGACCCGAAGCTGTTATACAGCCACATCAGGAAGAAAACAACCTTCAAGGACCAGGTAATCAGGCTAAGGAAGGAAGGAGAGACAACAAGAAATGACAGTGAAGTATGTGAGGAACTCAACAAGAGATTCAAAGAAGTGTTCACAGAGGAGACAGAAGGGGCTCCAGAAAGACGGAGAGGTGGGGTACACCACCATGTGCTGGACACAGTACACACAACCGAGGAAGAAGTGAAGAGGCTTCTGAGTGAGCTAGATACCTCAAAGGCAATGGGGCCAGATAACATCTCTCCATGGGTCCTGAGAGAGGGAGCAGAGGCGCTATGTGTACCCCTAACAACAATATTCAATACATCTATCGAAACAGGGAGATTGCCTGAGGCATGGAAGACAGCAAATGTAGTCCCAATCTTTAAAAAAGGAGACAGACATGAAGCACTAAACTACAGACCAGTGTCACTGACATGTATAGCATGCAAAATCATGGAAAAGATTGTCAGGAGAAGAATGGTGGAACATCTAGAAAGGAATGATCTCATCACCAGCAGCCAACATGGTTTCAGAGATGGTAAATCCTGTGTCACAAACCTACTGGAGTTCTATGACATGGTGACAGCAGTAAGACAAGAGAGAGAGGGGTGGGTGGATTGCATTTTCTTGGACTGCAAGAAGGCGTTTGACACAGTACCACACAAGAGATTAGTGCAAAAACTGAGGACCAAGCAGGGATAACAGGGAAGGCACTGTAATGGAACAGGGAATACTTGTCAGGAAGACAGCAGCGAGTCATGGTACGTGGTGAGGTGTCAGAGTGGGCACCTGTGACCAGCGGGGTCCCACAGGGGTCAGTCCTAGGACCAGTGCTGTTTCTGGTATTTGTGAACGACATGACGGAAGGAATAGACTCAGAGGTGTCCCTGTTTGCAGATGACGTGAAGTTGATGAGAAGAATTCACTCGATCGAAGACCAGGCAGAACTACAAAGGTATCTGGACAGGCTGCAGACCTGGTCCAGCAACTGGCTCCTTGAGTTCAATCCCACCAAGTGCAAAGTCATGAGGATTGGGGAAGGGCAAAGAAGACCGCAGACGGAGTACAGTCTAGGAGGCCAGAGACTACAAACATCACTCAAGGAAAAAGATCTTGGGGTGAGTATAACACCAGGCACATCTCCTGAAGCGCACATCAATCAAATAACTGCTGCAGCATATGGGCGCCTAGCAAACCTCAGAACAGCATTCCGACATCTTAATAAGGAATCATTCAGGACCCTGTACACCGTGTACGTTAGGCCCATATTGGAGTATGCGGCACCAGTTTGGAACCCACACCTAGCCAAGCACGTGAAGAAACTAGAGAAAGTGCAAAGGTTTGCAACAAGACTAGTCCCAGAGCTAAGAGGTATGTCCTACGAGGAGAGGTTAAGGGAAATCAACCTGACGACACTGGAGGACAGGAGAGATAGGGGGGACATGATAACGACATACAAAATACTGAGAGGAATTGACAAGGTGGACAAAGACAGGATGTTCCAGAGATTGGACACAGTAACAAGGGGACACAGTTGGAAGCTGAAGACACAGATGAATCACAGGGATGTTAGGAAGTATTTCTTCAGCCACAGAGTAGTCAGTAAGTGGAATAGTTTGGGAAGCGATGTAGTGGAGGCAGGATCCATACATAGCTTTAAGCAGAGGTATGATAAAGCTCACGGCTCAGGGAGAGTGACCTAGTAGCGACCAGTGAAGAGGCGGGGCCAGGAGCTCGGACTCGACCCCCGCAACCTCAACTAGGTGAGTACAACAAGGTGAGTACACACACGCACACACCCGCACAAAACACAAAACGTTCCAACAGTCAATTTACATGACCTTATCAACTTTATTCAAACATAAGTTTCAAACTTGAGGCTCAACTTTCCACCCTTCATTTCTAATCCGTTCTCTCTCCTCCTCCTCCCTTACTTCCTCTCTCCTATCTCAATTTTCTCTCTCGCCTACTATCGCTACAATTGCTCCACCCATCCCTCCAGTGACTGCCACTTCCACCCATCCCTCCAGTGACTGCCACTTCCACCCATCCCTCCAGTGACTGCCTTCCACTTCCAGTGACTGCCATTCCCTCCCTCCAGTGACTGCCACCTCCACCCATCTCTCCAGTGACTGCCACTTCCACCCATCCCTCCAGTGACTGCCACTTCCACCCATCCCTCCAGTGACTGCCACTTCCACCCATCCCTCCAGTGACTGCCACTTCCACCCATCCCTCCAGTGACTGCCACTTCCACCCATCCCTCCAGTGACTGCCACTTTCAGTGACCCACTTCCACCCATCCCTCCAGTGACTGCCACTTCCACCCATCCCTCCAGTGACTGCCACTTCCACCCATCCCTCCAGTGACTGCCACTTCCACCCATCCCTCCAGTGACTGCCACTTCCACCCATCCCTCCAGTGACTGCCACTTCCACCCATCCCTCCAGTGACTGCCACTTCCACCCATTGACTGCACTTCCACCCATCCCTCCAGTGACTGCCACTTCCACCCATCCCTCCAGTGACTGCCACTTTCACTCATCCCTCCAGTGACTGCCACTTCCACCCATCCCTCCAGTGACTGCCACTTCCATCCATCCCTCCAGTGACTGCCACTTTCACTCATCCCTCAAGTGACTGCCACTTCCACCCATCCCTCCAGTGATTGCCACTACCACCCATCCCTCCAGTGACTGCCACTTCCACCCATCCCTCCAGTGACTGCCACTTCCACCCATCCCTCCAGTGACTGCCACTTCCACCCATCACTCCAGTGACTGCCACTTCCACCCATCCCTAAAGTGACTGCCACTTTCACCCATCCCTCCAGTGACTGCCACTTCCACCCATCCCTCCAGTGACTGCCACTTTCACCCATCCCTCCAGTGACTGCCACTTCCACCCATCCCTCCAGTGACTGCCACTTCCACCCATCCCTCCAGTGACTGCCACTTAAACCCGTCCCTCCAGTGACTGCCACTTCCACCCATCCCTCCAGTGACTGCCACTTCCACCCATCCCTCCAGTGACTGCCACTTTCACTCATCCCTCAAGTGACTGCCACTTCCACCCATCCCTCCAGTGACTGCCACTTCCACCCATCCCTCCAGTGACTGCCACTTTCACTCATCCCTCAAGTGACTGCCACTTCCACCCATCCCTCCAGTGACTGCCACTTCCACCCATCCCTCCAGTGACTGCCACTTCCACCCATCCCTCCAGTGACTGCCACTTCCACCCATCCCTCCAGTGACTGCCACTTCCACCCATCCCTCCAGTGACTGCCACTTCCACCCATCCCTCCAGTGACTGCCACTTAAACCCATCCCTTCAGTGACTGCCGCTTCCACCCATCCCTCCAGTGACTGCCACTTCCACCCATCCCTCCAGTGACTGCCACTTTCACTCATCCCTCAAGTGACTGCCACTTCCACCCATCCCTCCAGTGACTGCCACTTCCACCCATCCCTCCAGTGACTGCCACTTCCACCCATCCCTCCAGTGACTGCCACTTCCACCCATCCCTCCAGTGACTGCCACTTCCACCCATCCCTCCAGTGACTGCCACTTCCACCCATCCCTCCAGTGACTGCCACTTTCACCCATCCCTCCAGTGACTGCCACTTCCACCCATCCCTCCAGTGACTGCCACTTCCACCCATCCCTCCAGTGACTGCCACTTTCACTCATCCCTCAAGTGACTGCCACTTCCACCCATCCCTCCAGTGACTGCCACTTCCATCCATCCCTCCAGTGACTGCCACTTTCACTCATCCCTCAAGTGACTGCCACTTCCACCCATCCCTCCAGTGATTGCCACTACCACCCATCCCTCCAGTGACTGCCACTTCCACCCATCCCTCCAGTGACTGCCACTTCCACCCATCCCTCCAGTGACTGCCACTTCCACCCATCCCTCCAGTGACTGCCACTTCCACCCATCCCTCCAGTGACTGCCACTTGAACCCATCCCTCCAGTGACTGCCACTTCCACCCATCCCTCCAGTGACTGCCACTTCCACCCATCCCTCCAGTGACTGCCACTTCCACCCATCCCTCCAGTGACTGCCACTTCCACCCATCCCTCCAGTGACTGCCACTACCACCCATCTCTCCAGTGATTGCCACTTTCACCCATCCCTCCAGTGACTGCCACTTCCACCCATCCCTCCAGTGACTGCCACTACCACCCATCCCTCCAGTGACTGCCACTTCCACCCATCCCTCCAGTGACTGCCACTTCCACCCATCCCTCCAGTGATTGCCACTGCAATGCATCCCTTCAGTGACTGCCACTACCCCATCCCTCCAGTGACTGCCACTACCACCCATCCCTCCAGTGACTGCCACTTCCACCCATCCCTCCAGTGACTGCCACTTCCACCCATCCCTCCAGTGACTGCCACTACCACCCATCCCTCAAGTGACTGCCACTCCCACCCATACCTCAAGTGACTGCCACTCGCACCCATCCCTCCAGTGACTGCCACTTCCACCCATCCCTCCAGTGATTGCCACTGCCATGCATCCCTTCAGTGACTGCCACTACCCCATCCCTCCAGTGACTGCCACTACCACCCATCCCTCCAGTGACTGCCACTTCAACCCATCCCTCCAGTGACTGCCACTTCCACCCATCCCTCCAGTGACTGCCACTATCACCCATCCCTCCAGTGACTGCCACACGACCCATACCTCCAGTGACTGCCACCCCACCCATCCCTCCAGTGACTGCTGCCTCACCTATCCCTCCAGTGACTGCCACTCCTACCCATCCCACCAGTGACTGTCACTCCCACCCATCCCTCCAGTGACTGCCACTCCCACTCATTCCTCCAGTGACTGCCGCCCTACCCATCCCTCCAGTGACTTCCACCCCACCCATCCCTCCAGTGACTGCCACTCCCACCCACCCCTCCAGTGACTGCCTCTCCCACCCATCCCTCCAGTGACTGCCACCCAACCCATTCCTCCAGTGACTGCTGTCCCCCCATCCCCCAGTGACTGCCACTCCCACTAATCCCTCCAGTGACTGCCACCCTACCCATCCCTCCAGTGACTGCCACTCCCACTAATCCCTCCAGTGACTGCCACCCCACCCATCCCTCCAGTGACTGCCACCCCACCCATCACTCCAGTGACTGCTGCCTCACCTATCCCTCCAGTGACTGCCACTCCTACCCATCCCTCCAGTGACTGTCACTCCCACCCATCCCTCCAGTGACTGCCACCCAACCCATTCCTCCAATGACTGCTGCCCCACCCATCCCCCCAGTGACTGCCACTCCCACTAATCCCTCCAGTGACTGCCACCCTACCCATCACTCCAGTGACTGCCACTTCCACTAATCCCTCCAGTGACTGCCACCCCACCCATCACTCCAGTGACTGCTGCCTCACCTATCCCTCCAGTGACTGCCACTCCTACCCATCCCTCCAGTGACTGCCACCCCACCCATCCCTGCAGTGACTGCAACTCCCACCCATCCCTCCAGTGACTGCCACTCCCACCCATCCCTCCAGTGACTGCCACCCAACCCATTCCTCCAGTGACTGCTACCCCACCCATCCCCCTAGTGACTGCCACTCCCACTAATCCCTCCAGTGACTGCCACCCTACCCATCCCTCCAGTGACTGCCACTCCCACTAATCCCTCCAGTGACTGCGACCCCACCCATCCCTCCAGTGACTGCCACCCCACCAATCCCTCCAGTGACTGCTGCCTCACCTATCTCTCCAGTGACTGCCACTCCTACCCATCCCTCCAGTGACTGTCACTCCCACCCATACCTCCAGTGACTGCCACTCCCATCCATCCCTCCAGTGACTGTCACTCCCACCCATCCCTCCAGTGACTGCCACTCCCACCAATCCCTCAGTGACTGCCACTTCCACCCATCCCTCCAGTGACTGCCGCTCCACCCATCCTTCCAGTGACTGCTGCCCTACCCATCCCTCCAGTGATTGCCACTCTCACCCATCTCTCCAGTGACTGCCACTCCCACCCATCCCTCCAGTGACTGCTGGCCCACCGATCCCTCCAGTGACTGCCACTCCCACCCATCCCTCTAGTGACTGCCACTTCCACCAATCCCTCAGTGACTGCTGTCCCACCCATCCCTCCAGTGACTGCCGCTCCTCCCATCCCTCCAGTGACTGCTGCCCTACTCATCCCTCCAGTGACTGCTGCCTTACCCGTCCCTCCAGTGACTGCCACTCCCACCCATCCCTCCAGCGACTGCCACTCCCACCAATCCCTCAGTGACTGCTGTCCCACCCATCCCTCCAGTGACTTCAGCTCCACCCATCCCTCCAGTGACTGCCACTCCCACCCATCCCTCCAGTGACTGTCACTCCCACCCATCCCTCCAGTGACTGCCACTCCCACCAATCCCTCAGTGACTGCCACTTCCACCCATCCCTCCAGTGACTGCCGCTCCACCCATCCCTCCAGTGACTGCTGCCCTACCCATCCCTCCAGTGACTGCCACTAACACCCATCTCTCCAGTGACTGCCACTCCCACCCATCCGTCCAGTGACTGCTGGCCCACCGATCCCTCCAGTGACTGCCACTCCCACCCATCCCTCCAGTGACTGCCACTTCCACTAATCCCTCAGTGACTGCTGTCCCACCCATCCCTCCAGTGACTGCCGCTCCTCCCATCCCTCCAGTGACTGCTGCCCTACCCATCCCTCCAGTGACTGCTGCCCTACCCATCCCTCCAGTGACTGCCACTCCCACCCATCCCTCCAGCGACTGCCACTCCCACCAATCCCTCAGTGACTGCTGCCCCACCTATCTCTCCAGTGACTGCTGCCCTACTCATCCCTCCAGTGACTGCCACTCCCACCCATCCCTCCAGCGACTGCCACTCCCACCAATCCCTCAGTGACTGCCACTCCCACCCATCCCTCCAGTTACTACAGCTCCACTCATCCCTCCAGGGACTGCCACTTCTACCAATTCCTCCAGTGACTGCTGCCCCACCTATCTCTCCAGTGACTGCTGCCCTACTCATCCCTCCAGTGACTGCCACTCCCACCCATCCCTCCAATGACTGCCACTCCCACCCATCCCTCCAGTGACTGCTGACCCACTAATCCCTCCAGTGATTGCCAATGCCACCCATCCCTCCAGTGACTGCCACTCCAACCCATCCCTTCAGTGACTGCCACTCCCACCCATCCCTCCAGAGACTGCCACTCTCACCCATCCCTCCAGTGACTGCCAATCCCACCCATCCCTCCAATGAGTGTTTCTCCACCCATCCCCCAGTGACTGCCAATCCCACCCATCCCGCCAGTGACTGCCACTCCAACCCATCCCTCCAGTGACTGCCACTCCAACCCATCCCTCCAATGACTGCCACTCCCACCCATCCCTCCAGTGACTGCCAATCCAACCTATCCCTCCAGTGACTGCCAATCCCACCCACCCCTCCGGTGACTGCCAATCCCACCCATCCCTTAAGTGACTCCCAATCCCACTAATCCCTCCAGTGACTGCCAATCCAACCCATCCCTCCAGTGACTGCCACTCCCACCCATCTCTCCAGTGACTGCCAATCCAACCCATCCCTCGAGTGACTGCCAATCCCACCCACCCCTCCGGTGACTGCCAATCCCACCCATCCTTAAGTGACTCCCAATCCGACTAATCCCTTCAGTGACTGCCAATCCCACCCATCCTTCCAGTGACTGCCAATCCCACCCACCCCTCCGGTGACTGCCAATCC
>NC_091305.1:14909438-14916938 GCF_038502225.1 Cherax quadricarinatus | reverse complement strand
AGGTGTGGGTTATCTGACTAAGACCCGCGTCAGGAAACACTTCTGTTTCCTGAGAAATCTTACCTAACCTAAATATAAAACTTAACAATTTCGATTTTCATGCTTTTCATGAGGTGTACATTGTGTGCCATATATTTTTTTTGTATTTTGAGAGTAAAATATAATATACCAGACCATTTATTTGCATGGTTTCAAGATGCATAATTTCGGCTGTGTAACATTTTGTTTGGTTCCCTCCTTTGAAATCACGATGGAGCATCAAATATAACGTCTGTTGCCTTGGAAAGACCACCCGAGGAGCCGTACTGTTAGACCACCAAGTGGCTCAGTCATGTCAGTGTAGTCAATAACCCTTTGGTTTCAAAGGACAAGATTGTATTGCCAACGGTGTACAACAACCTTGATCTTGTGAAGATAATGGGAAAGGATCATTCAACATTCAAATATTTGTTACAAAAGTTCCCAACCTGTGGCCAGGATTATTAGACAAGGTATATCTGTAGGTCTACAGATTGGCTAGCTCAAGGTCGACAATGATTTTTCTGATGGCAATGAATGATGTGGAGATAGCAGTTTGGCATTCGTTCAAGTTCTGCAACAATTTGCTTTGGCAGACGCAGAGACGTCAACTACATGACACTGATGGATCAGCTACTGGGCGGCAACATGGTACCAAACTGTATTTCTTCCATTCACATTTGTCTTTTTTTTTTTTTTTGCTGACAACGTATCTGCCATAAACATGTAGAAAGATTCCATCAGGATGTTGTGGATATGGGGTTATGGTACAAAGGTAAATAAAGTCCTGCAATGCTTCCCAGTTTCTACTGGATAGTGAACGCTGCCAGTCAGCCAGGGCCTCCAGACAACACAGCCAGGTTGAACAGTTTTAAAATGTTTGTACTGCTTACTGATACTATGACATTCTTTGCACATGTTAGTAAATGTGTCCTTTTAACTCTTGTTTTTTTTCACAAGAGTTGTATACCCATACCTGGAGTATACTTGGAGAGAGTTTCGGGGGTCAGCGCCCTCGAGGCCCGGTCTGTGACCAGGCCTCATGGTGGATCAGGGCCTGATCAACCAGGCTGTTACTGCTGGCAGCACGCAAACCGACGTACGAACCACAGCCCGGCTGGTCAGGTACTGACTTAGGTGATAAATTAGACACATGTGCAACTCTTGGGTATCTTTATTGAGGAGACGTTTTTCTCCACACAGTGGCTTCATCAGTCCATACGTAGGAGAAACTTGAAGAACAGGAGGAGAATGAGGTAATCAGTCCCTCAACCTTGAGTCGATGTGTTCAGTCCATCAGTCTTGAATAGAATACGGCACATGAGCGGAGAAGCAGCTTATAAACCGTATGGCAGGAGAGGTCCAGCAGTCATAGGTGGTGTCACATTTGTTCAATGTGGAAGTAGGTCGTGCCCAAGAATTAGGCACGCTTGCCTAATTCTTGGGCACGACCTACTTCCACATTGAACAAATGTGACACCACCTATGACTGCTGGACCTCTCCTGCCATACGGTTTATAAGCTGCTTCTCCGCTCATGTGCCGTATTCTATTCAAGACTGATGGACTGAACACATCGACTCAAGGTTGAGGGACTGATTACCTCATTCTCCTCCTGTTCTTCAAGTTTCTCCTACGTATGGACTGATGAAGCCACTGTGTGGCGAAACGTTTCCTCAATAAAGATACCCAAGAGTTGCACATGTGTCTAATTTATCAACTTGTCTGTTCTCTGAGCCATTCATCTACAAAACTGACTTAGGTGCCTGTCCAGAGCCTTCTTGAAGACAGCCAGGGGTCTATATGTGGGAATTTTGCATGAACACGATGAAATAATCCTCTCGGTTACTCTATAAACTATATGAATTTTAAGAAAATGTGTTCTACACAAAAACTGCTTTCATATTCTCATCAACATAGTTGATTTAGTGAAACGGATATTTGATTGTACAGTGTAATTAAGCCTTATGACTCAAGCACCGACTCGTATCTTGGTGGGTTCGTCCAGTGACTCATTTCCCTTGGGTGTAGCATCCTTCAGTCAGTCTGGACGTTCCCAGGTGCTGGTTAATCCCTGGCGCCCGTCGAATCTATTGAATTACTCGGCTAAATAGAAGCAGAAGCATCCCTGGATAGAGTATTATTTTGTTTCATTCTTTAAGTACTGTGTTTGTGTGACCACTATAGCAACATCAGGACACTCTCGCTAAGCTGAAAGTCTTCCGACTAAAGGTAATAGCAAAAAAATATATTTGAGGGTTCATAAACCATATTTCATACCTGGAAAATTAATACAAGTTCTTGCAAACAAGAGAGACTCGAGGGAGTGAGCGAAAATCAAAGACATGAGGTAGTGGTAGCGGTGTGGATGGCTCACCACGTTAGTTCCTGGCCTGTGTGTGTGTTTGACGGAGGGATGGTGGGTGGGAGGGAGGGAGGAACAGGGATGGCTGGGGGTCCACACATACTCCATCCTAGTGCATTACTACACTCTCACACTGACACTGGCCACAGTCTCTGTGCGCTCGCCAGTGGACCAACACTACCTCTAGTTTATAAACTTTTACAACGTTGAACGGGGTAAACATTTGTCAACACACTCAAGAGTCTCAAGTTTAAAAGTAAATATTTTTTCGGCGAGAGTGAAGTGTAAATAGAGAGATTTATGAGTTATGACACAAGGTGTGCCTTAGCTACATGTGCAGTGCTGGTGCGAAGGATATTGTGAGTGACGTCCACCGACGATAAAGGACATTTTTAAGCCAATCTAACGTTGACTGAACGAGCTGAGAGCTGCGGGTACCAATTAGTCTCCAGTCAGTGTGCCCCACTCGCCACCAGTTAAAGTGGCCCTCTTTACCACCACATCAGATGCAATTTGAATCCTGTCGCAGACTTCTCACGATCATTCAAGAGTTACAAAAGTACGATTTTAGGTCTTTTCCAAAGAGAGAGGCGCGTTTGTTTGTCACGGTATAAACTATATCAAACATTCCCTTTTGTAAAAACGACAAATTGATTCTTCCAACACAGTAGTGTGAACCATTGACTGCATGCTCTCAGTGACATAAGACAGTCACAAGGCTACCGCTGGAACATAGCTTCTCTTTCAAGCCTCGCAGCAACAGAACAACACATCAGTTGTTGCTTGTCGCATCTGATTCTTAGGAGTTTAGGGCTTCTTGAGGAGTGAATCCCTCCTGACGCCCCAGGAAGAAGTGTATTACTCCGGCATGGCTGTGGCATTGACCCACGCTACTGCCAGCTAGGGACCTCTTACAGCTGGTTCTCCCAACAGACACTCTCAGTGGCCCGGCTGACTCATCCTCCACCCGCAGTGCCCTGTTCTTTCACACAAGACTAACTCTCACCCCCAACACTAGTCTTTGATCCACCAGAAGCAAGCATTTCCCCTCCCTCCCTTGTTCCCCAGAAGAGCCACCGCTTCTGGTACCTCTTACTTCAGAGAGGCAGGACCTTACACATAAGACCAGAGGTGTCTTCGAGGCACTATATCCTCAAGACACATCGTCATTATCATCAAGGCACTCTTCGATATCCTCAAGAAATTCACTGAGGACACAGCAGGAACAAGGAAGGTAAGTGTCGAGATATAAGTATTCACTGAATGCTATTTCAAAACGCTAGTCTCCAGAAATAACCCGAGGTTACAATAATTCTAGCATGCATGTCTGCCGCGGGGTCCCAAGAATAGTCTGGCTAAAATGATCCTTGGACGGGCAAATATTTTAACAACCTGGCTTGCGAGCCAAATTCCGGGACAGTGGACCAGGAAGTCACCAGGTAACACCCAACACACCTGAGGTAAGATTGAGACACTTATGCAGCATATGGGAATCTTTATTCAGGAAACGTTTCGCCACACAGTGGCTTCATCAGTCCAATACAAAGAGGAAGGCGTAAGGAGAGGAGGAGTATGAGGTAATCAGTCCCTCAGCCTGGAGTCGATGTGTTCAGTCCATCAATCTTGTAGAATGTACATTCTAGTTAATCTTACAATCAAAGTATTTCAGTTGGTTGTGCATCCACTTCATTCCAGTTAGCCTTGCAGCATTCCAGTTAGCTTTGCAGCATTCCAGTTAGTCTTGCAACATTCCAGCTAGCTTTGCAACATTCCAGTTAGCCCTGCAACCGTTCAGTTAGCCTTGCAACATTCCAGTTAGCCTTGCAATATTCCAATTAAGCTTTCAACTACGACATTCCGGTTATTCTTGCAACATTCCAGTTAAGCTTCCAACCATAACATTCCAGTCAGTCTTGCAGCATTCCTGTATTAAGTTTAGCCTCACAATCACATTCCAGTTCGTCCTGCAATATTCCAGTTAATTTTGCCGTTATGGCGTTTCCATCAGACTTGCAAGATTCCAGTTAATTTCGCAGTCACAACACTTCAGTTAGTCTTCCAAGATTACAGTTAATGTTGAAGTCACAAAATTTCAGATAGTTTTGCGTCCACTTCATTCTACTTAATCCAGCAACATTTCAGACAATCCTATAATCACAGCATTCCAGTTAGTCTTGCAGTTAAACCATTCCATCTATTCTTTCACTCACCACAATGTAGTTTGTCTTGCAGTCATAATACTGTTAGCTCTGTAACACTAGTTTGTCTGGTAATCACAGCATTCCAGTTAGTCCTACAATCACAACATTCCAATTAATGTAATAGCATTCCAGTCATGCTGAAAGCCCAAGCATAAATTCAGTAAAAGAGCTATCGGCAAGCACTCTTGTAAATGCTGTATTAATGGGTCGAGTAAATATTTTTTTTTTGTATTGTTTTTGTTGGAGGGTTTGAGAAGTACTTACCTAGTATGGGCCAGCAGGCCATCAGCAGTGTTCCTCTTTTCTTATGTTCTTAACTAACTTATTCTTATCTTCAGTAAGAAAGGATAGTTTGAGATAAAACTGTCTAGCATAGGTCAGTAGGCCTACAACACTGCTATTCTATAATATATTAAAAATTTAAGAGACATATTTACCATGAATATTATGATTATATCAATGTCCCAAACACATCACTCTGGAATATTTTAATATCGCGTAACAGAAATAACACATTCAATTCAATTCAAGTTTATTCTCTATAAAGCATTGTAATACTTATAGAGAATAAAGTTTGAATTGAATTGAATGTGGGGTTTACAGGTTTTGGGTATTTTGTGGTTTACATGTTATAAAATACTAATTACAGAGGTGGCCACTAGGACACCTAGCATGGTTAAGTCCTTACAGATTATAGTATTAAGGCTAAGTGACTGCATCAGTGTTAAGAGATAAAGAATAAATACACGGTAATACATTGGTATAAATAAATAACTCTATAAATGAATGCATTTATGTTACTGGATAATTCGTAACTATATTATACCAAGTCACCAAGCCTGCCGCCAAGTCACCAAGCCTACCGCCTGGATAACTCGCTGGCGTCGGTGACTTGGTAATTCATGGATTTCATCCCACAGACATTTATAAATATTTTAAGCACATTGTAGCTACGGTTGTTTGCATTTTACAATGAATGATAAATTTTACAATGAGTGATGAATGATGAAACAGCCCAGAATGGAACTGATATCACAATAGTATCATCTATTAGGTGTTAGGTACTGTCTTCTTGACGTTATGCTGATTCAATCTTCTAGGTAAAATCTAAATCTAAATTTATGAAGACAGCGAGGAGCAAAAGCCTATAGAGCCTGACTTTCAAAGTTCACGAACACGGGTGCTTCGTAACGACGCCAAGGGAGACTCAGTGGAGAGAGAGAGAGAGAGAGAGAGAGAGAGAGAGAGAGAGAGAGAGAGAGAGAGAGAGAGAGAGAGAGAGAGAGAGAGAGAGAGAGAGAGAGAGAGAAAGAGAGAGAGAAAGAGAGAGAGAGAGAGAGAGAGAGAGAGAGAGAGAGAGAGAGAGAGAGAGAGAGAGAGAGAGAGAGAGAAAGAGAGAGAGAGAGAGAGAGAGAGAGAGAGAGAGAGAGAGAGAGAGAGAGAGAGAGAGAGAGAGAGAGAGAGAGACAGAGAGAGAGAGAGAGAGAGAGAGAGAGAGAGAGAGAGAGAGAGAGAGAGAGAGAGAGAGAGAGAGAGAGAGAGAGAGAGAGAGAGAGAGAGAAACATCAAGAGAGATTGAGACTGTAAGTGTGAGATCGCCTAAAAATAAAGTTGAGAGAGCGTAATTGTCTTGTCTGATAAATCTTCAACAAGTGTAACTCAACGCCTTTCAGGGTCAAACCTCCACATATTCACCTCTGCTGATCTGTCTTTCCTTTGTATCATTTTATATCAGACGACAAGATGAGTTAGACAGCTGCATAATGGGAAGTGTTGACAAATGGGTGAGACATCCACATAATGGGGCAGTAGCGCAGCCATGAGGTCTCAAGCCAGGTTTCAATCTGGGGGCTCAAGCCAGGTTTCAATATGGAACTCAAACCTGGGATTCAGTCTGGGCTTAAGCCAGACATCTGCATAACAGGAAGGGTAGAAGAGACATCTGCATGATAGAATGGGTAAAGCTTTATACACATCTTTACTAATTACGCAATCTGTCCTCTTAACACTTTTTTTTGTAAACTTTCTAATTGTTCTACTTGAGTTAAGTTAACGTAAATACACTAACACCAATAATGCAATAATGTATTATATAATATATTAAATGTAAAACAAAACGGGAAGCCTCCAGGTGACCGAGGCAGTAGAAACCTGATGTTCACTTCAGTATTGAGATGGTGGCCTCCACCTTCTACTTCCTTACTACCCTGAAGATGGAAAGTATATACTGGTGTCCTTGTAGTTGGCATATGTGTTGCTACCATCAATATGCTCCCTTGGCTCAGTTCCATGCATTTCAAATATTCTGTCTCTTTAGTCTGTTAAGTATGAGTATCTTACAAGCACTTGCTTGCTTGCTTGTGTGTTTGTGTGTATGTGTGTGTGTGTATGTGTGTGTGTATGTGTGTGTGTGTGTGTGTGTGTGTGTGTGTGTGTGTGTGTGTGTGTGTGTGTGTGTGTGTGTGTGTGTGTGTGTGTGTGTGTGTGTTATTATTTACCATTTTGTCCTAGGCACATGTCGATTAGACACTAGGCCTGTTGTATATGAGTACGTGTGTGTGAGTGTACTCACCTAGTTGTACTCACCTAGTTGATGTTGCAGGGGTCGAGTCCAAGCTCCTGGCCCCGCCTCTTCACTGGTCGCTACTAGGTCACTCTCTCTGAACCATGAGCTTGATCGTACCTCTGCTTAAAGCTATGTATGGATCCTGCCTCCACTACATCGCTTACCAAACTATTCCACTTCCTGACTACTCTGTGGCTGAAGAAATACTTCCTAACATCCCTTTGATTCATCTGTGTCTTCAGCTTCCAACTGTGTCCCCTGTTGCTGCTGTCCAATCTCTGAACATCCTGTCTTTGTCCACCTTGTCAATTCCTCTCAGTATTTTGTAAGTCGTAATCACGTCCCCCCTAT